>NC_133660.1:249833083-249989602 GCF_037893015.1 Macrotis lagotis
CCTCTATATGGTATCTTGATCTTTCCAGTGAATCTGTGAGGCATACATCTAGCACAATGACTGATAGTTGACTGTCTGCAGCCATTATTGCTATGTTATAGTTGATATAATTAAGACTGTAAGCTAAATCTATATGTGTTTTTGAGGCAGGAACTGAAATAGAGTTTTCTTTCCCCAAGTCAGTGTTCTATTAGGGAACCAAACTACCTCTAAAAATTAGAATATGGTTAGTGCATAGCAGAGTTATATAAACTGGGAGAATGGGGAAAAAAGGTCGTGTGTCTTTGTGTGTGTGTGTGTGTGTGTGTGTGTGTCAGAGAGAGAGAGAGAGAGAGAGAGAGAGAGATGGACTCCTATGGCAGTCTGGTAAAATCTATGGACTAATTCTAATGGACAAATAAAGATTTAAATGCAAAAAACCTATAATACAAGAAGGACTTTAAAAATTCGACATAAATATTAAATACATAGCAAGCCAACTATGTTTAAATATAGGTTTCAATCTATCCATCTATATATTCATCTATTCAGTAATCCATTTACTGTCTCCCATACCTAAAGTTCATTTACTCTGGATTATAAGTACCTGATTTAGAGGAAATGAGGTATCATTTCTGTGAAATCCTAAACAAATTACTTAATGCTGTTTAACTCAATTTCCCCACAATGACAAACCACTCCAACATGTTCAACAAGAAAACCCCCAAAAGGTGTCACAAAGAATTAGACACATCTAAAAATGACTAAACAAGAGCACAGGGACCAATGACTCTTTTGGCTTTAACTCTCCCACCCTACTCAATTTAATTGAGATGCAGAAAATCATAGGGAATCTACTTGCTTAGGATCACATAATATCTCCAAATGCTGATTCAGACTAGATTCACTGTTCTATATATATGTTATTGGCTTGACAGAAAGTAAACTCTTTACAAAACAGCTTGGGTTTCTCTTTGTCTTTATATTTCAAGTTTCTAACACTATGTCTGACATATAAGTAGACACTTAAGAAATGCTTGTTGAGTCACTCATTCATCAATGGATATTTATTGAGCACCAGCTGTGTCTCAGAAGCATCCATAAATGTCAGGAAAATATATGTATGAATTTACAATGACATTTGGAAGTTTATATGGTCATCTTTGGTTTTGTTCTTTATTTCAGTATATCATTCTTTTGAAACTCAGATGCTTCGATTTTTTTAGCTAAAATATTAGGAAAGATTACCTAACCTCAAGTGGTCACCATCTACTTCCAGAGACAGCTATAAATCTCTCCACAATGTCATAAACTTTGGCATAAACTCCCTGTTCAAGAGGCTCCCAAAATACAGTCCCAAAAAGAAAAGAATTCTTTTTAATAATGTGCTCCATATTGGGTTCTATATTGTCATTAATTGTAGCAGGGAAGAGAATAACCATTTATTGCCCATTGGCTAATCGGCACTGTTTTAAGTGTTTGGCATAAAGTAGGTACTTAATAATCCCATATTCATTTATTTCTTTTTCAAGTTTCCTCATAGATATTATTTCCTTATTCTAGTTTTTGTGGGTCCTCTTCCATTTTTATTTATGTGTCTGTGTGTAAAATAAAATCTCTCTTCAATTTACCTTACATTTACATATTCACATATCTATTATTTCCCCTAGGAAAGTGTGAACATTTTAGGGTTGTTTCTTGCTTTTAATTCTCAGTAGTTGACACAATTGAAGGTGTTAAGAAAAGATTTGTGTATTAGTTAGTCCTGGACCTAGAGTCATGAGATTCAGCAAATCTGACTTCAGAAACTTAATAGCTAGGCAGCTCAATGTATTTTCCTTAGTTTCCTTATCTGTAAGGTGAGCATAACAATAACACTTCCCTGGGTTGTTCTGAGGATCAAATGAGATAAAATTTGTGAAATACTTAGCAAAGTGCCTGCCTAACAGGGTAGGTGTTATAGAATATTAACTACATAAATGACAACTGATATTTATATAATACTTTAAAATTTTCAAAGTGTTTTGTATTTATTCTCATTTGGTACTTGGGAAAATCCTGGGCACTCTATTTTAATTAGCAATTTGTAGATGGTAAACTTGAGGTTAACAGAGATTAAGTATCTGAGATTGGCTTCAAGTTTGGGACTATTGGGCTTCATGTTCAGCACTCACCCATCTAGATCCCTTAAAGAAATTGAGTTAATACTTGATTATATCCAGAAGAAGCAAAAAAGGCTGGGTAAAAAAGTTGGATATATTGGAAAATTTTCATCTAGAATTCTTATGAAGAATATAATTGTAGTTTTCCAATATTTGAAAATTGGTAATATGGGAAAGAGATTAGACTTATTTTCCTTGGGACCAAGAAGGCAAAACTATGATCTGTTGGTGATCATCAAGGGAAGTTACTTTTGATTCGTGAGGAAATATGCACTAGCAATTAAGACTTTCAAGCAAAGGAATAGAAATCCTTAATGAGTGAGTTTCTCATTACTAGAGGGTTTCATGTGAAATCTGAGAAATCACCTGTTGGATATGTTGCAAATTTTCACAGAACTCTGGATTGGCATATATATCCTCAATGGTTCCTTCTTACTTGACAGTTTATAATTCAAAGCATCTTGTTCAGTAAAACAAAGTCAAACGGTATGGCTGAGGAAAATGGCATCAGAGAACTCAGAGGATCCAATTCTGTCATTTGACTATTATGTTGCTTTGGATAAGCCACTTTATTGTCTGAGATTTGATTCCTTTATCAGTATGTTGCATGTGTTCATAGACTCAAAGGGAAAATGCTTATAGTGACACCCATTTCCTTTATCTCTAGGTCCTAAGGAGGATAGAAGATGCTGAGAAAAGGCTAAAAGATAATGTAAAGGGAACTGACCAGAACCTCCCAGGAGGTTAAGAGCTCTGGTAGGATTATTGATAGTGTTAGATCATTTGTTCTTTTCTGGTTATATCAGGGCCTCTTTCATATTTGGCTCAAGTTCGAGCTGGTTATGTGTGCTTGTCACATTTTGCCTATGGCAGTAGTCATGTTTGCTATTTTCCTAAAAAATAATGTTTTTTGGTTGGGTTTTCTGGAACAGATAATTCTGTATGGTTGTTATAAAAGAGAAATATTTTAGAAATAACTAATATTTTCAAATTATACAAAGTCTGGGTGTTTATTAGATGCTGGACAACTTTTTCGGACAGAGATCAGTTATAAAATCCTTTATCCCATGGTTGAGAATATGTTGAATTAAGCGAGAGAATTTGCCAGGATTTTGATCTCAAAATCATCTATTAAATCTTTCTTCTCCCTATCCTTCTTACCTACCAAATTCATCTTTCTAATCCCAAGGTTGTTAGGATTAAAGACAGAAGTGACCCTAGAGATCACTGAAGTGAACTCTTTCCCTTTTCACATGAAAATGGTAAGAGCAAGAGAGGTTGACAATGGCAAAGTTAGTAAGTGACAATAGTAGAGTTTAAACTCAGGTGCTCCTTCTCCAAAGTTAATTTTTCTTTTACTCTGCCATTCTGCTTATCATGTTTTCACATAAAATGGATTTCAATCCTCTTCTTTCCTCTGCTTTCTCAACAGCAGCTAATGTAGTTCAGTTCTAAGCTATTGCAACAATATTAGCTGATCTTTTTTTTTCTTTTTCTTTCTTGCTTTTTTTTTTTTTGGCAAGGCAGTGGGGTTAAGTGAATTACCCAAGATCATACACCTAGGTAATTTTTAAGTGTTTGAGGTCACATTTGAACTCAAATCCTCCTGACTCTAGCACTGGTGTTCTATTCACTGTGCCACCTAACTGCCCCAATATTAGATGATCTCAGTGACTCTAGTTCATCCTGTCTATATCATACTTATATCATTGTCAGAATAATAACCAATCAATAAACATTTATTAAATTCCTACAGTGTATTAATGCCTGAGGATACAAAAAGAGCCAAAAGACATTCTTTACTCTTAAGGAGCTTACAATGTAATGGGGCAGAAAATATGTAAATAAATATATAAAAAAATCTTTAGCATATAAAAAGAAAATCATTAACAGGTCAAAAGCTAGCAAGATTAAAAGCGAGTAGGCAGTGATGAGGACTTCCAGTAAAAGAAAAAAAATTAATTTGGAGTTAAAAGGGGAGGGCAATAGGTAGACGGGAGAAGGACAAGCAATTCCAGGTTTGGGGAATAGCCAGAAAAATCATGCTTGGAGGGAGAAGAAATGTATTATTCATGGAATGGCCAGAAGGCCACTGTCAATTGAAGATTAGATATAAGGCAGCAATGTGTGCAAAGATTGGAAAGGTAAGAATGGGTTTGTTTATAAAGAACTATGGATATCAAATAGAGTAATTTATATTTTATTCAGGAGAAAGGGAGCCACTGGATTTTATTGAGTGGGAAAAGAAGCATGATAGGACTTGGGTTTTAAGAAAATCACTTTGGTGGTTAAATGAAGGATGGATTGGAGTGGGCTGATTCAATAAGAGCTATTTCAATAGTTCAAGTCTGAAGGGATGAGGGTCTACACTAAAGTGGTGGCCACATCAAGGAAGAGAAGTGGGCATATTTGAGAAATGTATAAAAGTGGAATCAAAAGGACTTGGGGTGATGAGAGAGAGGGTAAGGAGTCAGAGGTGAATTTCTAGGATTTGATCCTAAAGGACTAAGAAAATGATTATGTGCTCTATAGTAATAGGGAATGTAAGAGGTAGGTAGAATATAGAGAGATGATCATCAGTTCTGTTTTGGATATATTGGATTCAGGATGTCTGGAGTTTCAGATTTCTGAAAGTCAGTCGGAGGTATAAAATTGGAGGTGAGCAGATAGTTTCAAGGTAGGAAGCCTAGATTTTAGTTTTCTCAGCAGCATAGAAATACTGATTAAATCTATATGAGCTGATGAGATCAAGCGAAGTAGTATAGAGAGAAAAGGGAATGAATGAAGGTACAGTCAGTACTTACAATCAGTAAGGAGGCTATGTTATGGGGGAAAAGAGGGTGCCAAATTTAAGTAACAAACAGTAGATGGTAGCTAGGTGGCAAAGCGTTGTACCTAGAGTGAGAAAGAATGCAATTCAAATCCAGCTCTTGGCACTTATTATTTGTGTGACTCTTAGGAAATCCCTTAACCTATCAGTGTTGGTTTCCCTATTTATTTTGGGGGGGAAGGGAGATAGATGGAACAGTAAGGCCAGAATCAGGAAAACTAATTTTTTTCTGAGTTCAAATGTCATCACAAAGAGCCAGACATTACTGAACAGCAAGTAGATGGAAGGAGTCAGAGAGAAAAAGATTTTAGATGGAGAGAATTTTGTTGACTAGGCATGGCTGAGTGTATAGTGGAAGGTCTGAGATATATTTAGTTGAAAATTTGGATGGGAGGATTGGAATGAAGAATTAGGAATTAGGTAGTGAGAGGCATAGAATAGGGTTTGAATGATTATCCATAGTTAGTTCAGAGTCATTGGAATGTGAAGACTATATCCAATGTGAAAATGTTCATCCAATGGAAGGTATTACTCTGCTTTCAAAAGAGGATGAAGGTTAGACTAGACATAGATACAATATGATATGGGAGCTCAACATCTCAAGTCTTTTTCACCAGAAACTAGGAGTTAGCTAGGAAAAGGGTGAAGTTGGAGATAGAAATTGACTCTTCAAAACAGAAACAAATCCTGTTCTCCATCAACTTTCGTCTTCCACTTCCTAGTATTACTGTGATCATTAGTTTCCTCAACCATAAACACACCACTTGTTAAAATCTAAAGTCCTGAACTTCTCACTCAATGGACTCAAAGTCTGTTTTAACTCTGTCTCATTCTATTATATTTCCTATGTATTTCAGTAAAACTGCTTTTTTTTAACATCCTAAATTTTCAGTCTTCCCTCTCCTATCTGGGTGTCTTTACAGTCATGTATCCCACATCTTCATAGACTTTCTATCAAAATACAACCCAGATTACACCACCTCCATGAAAACTTCTCTGAACTGAACAATCTAATGAAGTAATCTCTCTCCCTCCTCATATTTTAAAGTACTTTTCTCTGGTCCTCTATTCAGCTCATTTATATTATTCCTATTGAAAATGGTTTTGCATATTTATCTCCTCTTCTTTCACTACCACCTCCCTGATATTGAACTGTAAGCTCCTTAAGAGCAGACCACTTGATACTTCTATTTCGTCATTCCAAAGTCTAGTACACTTTTTGCATTTAATAAATGCATGTTAAATTGAGTTGAGTAAGACTGGATCTGATGGAAAATATAAATTTTGGAAGGAGACAACCTAGATTCAAATTCTGAATCTAATCCTCGTTAATTGTGTGGCATTGCACAAGTCACTCAAATCCTCTGAGTCTTATATGTCTTCACTGTAAAAGGAGTAGTTTGACTAGATTACCTCCAAGTTCCCGGCCATTTATAAATTTACTTTCTTATGAATCGATTCATTGAGCAAAATAATAAACAAACCTGACATATAACTTGTGTCATAATTTTGCATAACTTTATAATGCCTCAACCATTTAAAAGTTGTCCTTTCCTTAAAAATCTATTCCCACTTCTTTCCAAACATTCTTATACAAATGGCATGTTCCCGATTTAACCACATTTCTGAAAAATAAATGATTTCAGTACTCTAATAGGAAGAATTTCTTTGCTAGAAACCATTATCAATAGATTGTATCTATTCTTTTGAGTTTCTGTTTTAAAGCATTTAAAAGATTCCCATTTTAAGAAGTTTTTCATTCTTATAATGAGAAATTCTTTGATTGCTGAAAGCTGCTTTAATCTTGGATTTGAAAAAAGCTAATTTAAACCTATTTTGATTTAAAAGCCAGAGAAGCAGCCAGTGTCTCTATTTTCCTTTTTCAATTGAGTGTTTCTGAGTCTACTTTCTGAATTGAATGTCAGGTTGATGTAATGAACATTACTCTTTCTGGAGAAATTTAGTCAGATAAATGTGGAATGTCTGCGTTTTATCTTAGTCAACGGAGATTTATGGGTACATAATGTTTCTTGGAGAATTGGTATCTCAAAATCTATCATCCTCTTATTATTAGTTTTCAAATTCAAATTTCATTTTATTAGAAAATCTTTCTTCAACCAAATCAAAAGCCTATACTGTGTCTAATTTCTGAATAATTTCTTGCAAATAAAATCTTTTATGATATATACTCATGTAATTATAGTATAATTACATATATAGTCAATAAATATTCATCATTTATTGAGTATCTATTATGTCTATATAAAATATAAATGAACATATGGAGAGAGGAAAAAGGAGAGAGAGTGAAAATAGGAACAAGCAGTCAAATAGTTAGGGAGAATGGATAGAGGACTGTACTGAGTCAGGAATAACACAGTTCAAATATTGTCCTTGAGGAAGTCACTTGATCTCTTTGTATTCCAGCCAAGTTTCTAGAACCACAGTGAAGTTAGCATTGTGTATTAGGAGAAGTTTCTTTCTCAACAAAAGCTCACAACATGGCTTTGTATCATAAATACATATATTTTTTTATTTATGGGCAGTTTAGGCAATAGAATTCTTCTAGTCCCAACTTACATGGGCATATCTATGTCTCCCTCCAGAATTCAAGGACTAACTTTGATGCATTAGGGGAAGATATTTTTCTAATGCTTTATCTCACAAGCCCCCATCATTTTGCTTTCTACTAGGGATTATCAGTTTAAATCAATTATTTTGTATTACTAAATTAGTCATTTTAAATGAGGTAGAAAGACAGAAGATTGAAAAGTCTTTAGAAATACCCTTCCTAGTTTTGTGATTTTAGATAAATCACTTAGCCACTGCAAGTTTCAGTTTCCTTGTCTGTAAAATAAGAGAGCAATAATAGAATTTATCTCACAGAATTATGAGAATCAAATGAGATAATATTTCTAATGTGGTTAGCACAATATCTTATACCTATTGTTGTTTAGTCATTTTTAGTCATGTTCGAGTCTTCATGACTGCACTTGAAGCTTTTTTGGCAAAGATACTTGAGTGATTTCTCATTTCCTTCTCCAACTCATTTTACAGATAATGAAACAAGCAAATAGGGTTAAGTGACTTGTCCAGTTTCATACAACTAAGATGTGTCTAAGGTTGAATTTGAACTCGATCTTCCTCAGGCACATCATCCACTATGTCACAGAGCTGCCTGGCCTGATAAAAAGTAAACACTATGGTTAGAGCAATATGACTCAAATAGTCTGTGCCATGTTGTCCTTCCAATATATAGAGATACAAGGGGAAAGTGGGTTCAAGCTTGAAAGCATTTGCCCAAGAACTAATTTCAGATTGGATTGCTAAAAGTCATATGAATTCCTTTTGGGAGTTTAGACAATTTCCTGTGACCGTGGTTTAATTTTATAGTTACTCTTGAAGAGTATCCTAAAGGATGATTTTTCTCATTATTATTATTACCTTGCTCTCATTACTTGTTTCAGGTATTCTGATTGATGAGATGTTTAATTCCTCAGACCTAGAAAAGTTTGCAGGGACCTGTGGTGAATGCCTAGGAGGTGCTCAGAGCAAGACTCATCTCTCCCCAATTACTGCTGCTTTCCCCCTCCCTGAAAGTCACTGTCAGGCACTTGAATGATGAATTCTTGGATTCGGAAATGGTTTGCTATTTTATAGAATAATGTGACTAAATACTTTCTGCAGCTGCCACCAGCTTAGTTCCTGGGGAAATTTTTCTGTTCCATTCAATGACTTTTACTGACTTGTCAGACCTAATCCACCCTGGTTGAGTTGGAATTCTGGATAGGTAGCTTCTTTAAGTGGGGTGTTGTGGTTGAAAGATTTCAGTCTCTTTTTAGGCATGTGACTTTTGGGTGGTCACCTTAAATATTCCATTGAATCAACTCATTCAATATTATCAACTGGGTGTGAATAAAGTTGATAATATTGAATGAGTTGATTCAATGGAATATTTAAGGTGACCACCCAAAAGTCACATGCCTAAGAACAATCAGGTACTTCAAGTTCCTCTATATCAAAGATGTTAAATTCAAGTGTGACCCAAGCCAATAATATAACTGGAAAATACTTAATAAACTACATAAAGTGGGATGAAACATAACTAGCATTTCATTTTAAAGGTATGATTCTACAACCTAGATGTAGGATCTTTATTCACAGTTTGATGTTCCCTTATTTCTTTTTGACTTAGAGATTGCTACTCCACATGATATATTTTCTACTTCTACCCCAGAATCCAGTACCTTCCACCAATCCTTGCCCCCCAAAGAATACTTTGTTTTAATTATCTATATATTTTCCAAATATTTATATTTTCTTTCCCTGATATAAGGAAGGCAAAGAATCTTCATTTATTTCTATTTATTCCAACAAAAGGCTTAGTATAGAAACATAGCAGGGGTTGATCAAAGGTAGTTATTGAATTAAAGATTAATTTTAAAAATCCTAGCAATCTATATTTTTTTCACCTTGTCTTCTCACAAATTTTATAAAGCCAGAGGCAATAATCATCCAAAAATTTTTGGAAAACAGCCAACAGTAGGAATGAAGTTAGAATTCAGTATTTCTACAAGGAGGAGAACTAGAATAAGGGGTTAGAGATGAGATATTTGTATAATGTCTGTGCCCCAAATTCCAAATTCTTTCAATCCCATTGTCCAACAAGCATTTATTCACATTAATAATATCTTTTGGGCAATATTATGAAATGATTTAGGGTCAGTTTCTAACCCCATTTTTTTAAGTAAGGGAAGAAATATTTCTTCTCTTCAAAGTAACAGGGACCTTGCTATTTAAATAACTGAATAGAGAAATGTTCCCACTTGTGGTTTCAAAGCTTGCCTGGGAGAATAGTAGGCATGTTTCTCCTACCAGTTCTACAAATGGAAGACAGTCCTGGCTGATGAAATGAATGTGATAGAGGATGAACTGAAATTGGTTTTTTTTTTAAAAAAAAGTTCTGTCTGAAAGGAAAGGTAAGTAGTTTTTTTTCTGAGCAGGGTAAGTCTAGTTTGGCTGTGCTATAACTGTGCTGAAAACAGTTTGCTGTTTGGTGAATTTTTTTCTGAATTGTTAATGGAAGGAGATAGTAGTATTCTGGGGTGTGCAAAATGTAGCTCTTTTATTATTATTTTTGTTTAGAGTTATCAATAATAAAACCAGGTATATGACTTAGGAGGGCATAGGACAGTGGTCCTGACCTCATCCCTTAGATTTTGTTTATTTTCAGTGATTGTCAGTCAAAAAATTATTTTCTTCAAGGTAATTTAAAAAAATTATATTGCTCTGATCATATCATTCTTTTCATCTGAAAGTCAACTTCTATTGAATAGTTTAAACTATCCAGACTGTCATTCTATGCCCTTAAATAATCTGGTTTATGTTTATGCATCCAGGCTGTCATTCTACAATATTTCCTACTTGTTCCAGGAAAATTCTATTACTGACATAATTAAACTTTCCTCTTTTCTATTCTCTAATCTCTTTACCTTTGATCATGCCAGCCCCTAGGTCTGGCATGTATTCCAGAGCCGATCTCCTTTTTTCAAAGTTTATTGCTTCTGGTAGAAGATCCAAGTTCCATGCAGATACTGGGAATTTTTCTTGGTGGAGTATCAGAACCCCCTGAAATGGGCTTTAGGGTCTTATACAGAGGAAATAGAAGTTATAAATAATTTTTAACAGTAAATTCCTGAGAAGACGTATCTAATGTGGAGAGAGCTATTATCTTCTGAGATAGGTCTCAGGTTTTGCTTTTAAACATATTGGCTTTTTATCCCTGTGCAAGTCACTAGATCTTTCAGTGCTCCTGGCAAATTTGTAGCACTCTAAGTTGTGGAACAGTTGTTGATTTGCATTTGCAGTTAGAATTTATTACTGAAAATTCTGGAACAAATGCTATGTGAAAATATATTGAAGGATTTTAAATACTAAACAGAAAAAAATGTATTTTATCCTGTAGACAATAGACAGCCTTTGAATTTTCTTGAGCAGGGTAACAGAGCCAAGCTAGAGGATCAGATCAGTGCCACAGGAAATGTAAATGGTAGATTTGTAAAAGAGACTGGTGAGAGGAACATTCAAGAATGGGAGACTAACTGAGGAGACTATTGGAAGAAATTTAGTAATATATAATCAAAACTGGATAGATGTATCAAATGCATTTATTATGAAATTGAGTATATTTTATAGGTATTACAGAGATATATACTATAAAGCTTGGCAACTGATCAACTATGAACCGTTTCAAAGACTTCATTTTCTATCACTGGAGACCTTTGTTCACCAGTCCATCATAGTGTCAGATAATTAGTAACTAACCTGATTTGCTGCTGTCATACTTATCATGAAAGATTTGGAAATAGGTTCAATAAGGACCTAATTTGAGAATAAGTCCAAACATTGAGAATAAGTCAGAAACATTTAATCTGCAGAACTTTTGGTATAATGATCCCTCCCAATGACAATTAACTGAAATTATAACCAAGGGCAAACTTGGATTGGAAATTTGAGGAGTTCAGATAATAAAAGTGCTAAATTTCACTTTGTATCAAACCACTTTGAAAGGATTGAAAGCTTTCAGGTCCACAGCTGAAACAAGCATTTATTGTGACTAATGCATTCCAAGCATTTTCTAAATATTATCTCATTTAATCCTCGACTAACACAACATTCAAACCTTAAAGAGAACAATCTTCCATAAGAAGTGTGGAGAGCCTGACCGCAAAGTAAAGCCCAAAGTCAGGATATAAATTTAAAGAATAAATAAATAAATAAATGAAAAAGAATCCTAATATTTAAAAAGTGGAAAGAAGCTCAAAACATAAACCTAGCAGAAGAGAATAAATATAAAACATCTTAAGTAAAACTTAAAAGATAAACAAAAGATAGAGACAAGTTAAACTAGAATTGTTTGAAGAAGTAGAAGCAAGAAGAAAATATAAAAATAAAAATGATTTTTATGTAAAAATGTGATGAGGCAGAAAAGAAATGAGTTATGAATTTCCTGAAACAAGAATGAAGAGCTTGATACAAGGTTTATATACAACTTGATCCAATTAACTGATAGAGATAGAACACTGGTCCTGGAGTCAGAAGAACCTGGGTTCAAATGTGGATCTATAGATTTACTATCTGGGTGAGCCAGGGCAAGTCATTTCATTTCTGTTTGCCTCAGCCACCTCAGACTTTCTGAATATTAAATTTACCCAAATAAAAATTAACATTTTGGGGAGAATAAAAAGTAATATTTGAAAAAGATGTAAAGACAGAATGTAGAAGAAAATTAAAGTTCTTTTATATCACAAACAAATGGAAACATTGAGAAGGATGTTTAAAGAATCAATGGACTAAGCAGTTCTTTCTGTAGTGGCAAAGAATGGGAAATTGAGGGGATGCCCATTAATTGGGAATGGCTAAACAAGTTATAGTACATGAATACTATGGAATATTGTTTTTCTATAAGAAACCATAACTGGTCAGACTGTAGAGAAGTATAGAATGACTTACCAGATCTGATGCTGAGTGAAGGGAGTAAAACCTAGAGAACAACCTCGTGAGATGATCAACCTTAATGAAAGCAGCTCCTCTTAGCAGTTCAGAGAGCTAGGGCAGCCCTATTAGACTGAATAGGGAAAATATTATCCCCATCCAGAGGAAGAAAAACAAAACTAAGCTGAACTAAAAAAATAAAAACCCATCCTTCCGAATCTGATGAACATTTTATAAAAATTATTTCATACCTCTTTCTCTTAATCCTAGTTCCTCATAACAAATATGAATAATAGGTACACATTTATCCAAAATATGTAAGTTAATGCTAACCTGACTGTTCACCTCTGAGGGGTGGGGGGAGAAGAGAAGGTGGAAGGAAATTTGGTAACTTAAAAATTTACATGTGCATAAGGATGAAAATAAAATAAAAATGAATCATTGGACATCTGAAAACGATGATTTAAAAAAAGGAATATAAAACAAGATTCCACATCTTTCTTTTAAATTTTTTTTTTATTTTATTTTTGCAAGGCAATGGGGTTAAGTGGCTTGCCCAAAGCCACACAGCTAGGTAATTATTAAGTGTCTGAGGCAGCATTTGAACTCAGGTACTCCTGACTCCAGGGCTGGTGCTCTATCCACTGCACCACCTACCTACTCCCACATCTTTCAATCAATCCTTAAAATATTGTATTTGTCTCTGAACTCTCTGACTCTGTTTTTGTCTTTCTTTGTCTATATCCTGGTTTTTTTTTGTGTGTGTGTGTTCTGTTCCTTCTCTGTTTCCCTCTGTCCCTCCTCCTTCCCTCTTTGTCTTTCTTTCTTCCTCCCTCTACCATCTCCCTTTCTGTGAGTCTCTCCCTCTCCATGTGTATCTCTCTTTCCCTTTGTCTCTCTCTGTCTCTGCCTCTTTCTCTTTTACTGTCTCTGTTTCTCTGTCTCTTGGTCTCTCTGTCTCTCTATTCCTCTCCCTCTCCCTGTCTGAGACTCCTTCTCTGACTCTTTCTGTTCCAGTCTCTCTAATTCTTTGTCCGTTTTCTTTTCCTTCTGATCATTCTCCTCTTCACATTTTTCTCTTACCCTTCCTATCATAAGGTCTACAAATAATATCTACTTTCAGTATGTGAAAGAACTTACTACTCACTTCCAGAAATCTCTGAAGAACATTGTTGAATTTGCAATCAAACATATGTAGAATTCTCCTTATGCTTCATACATTTCAATATCAACAACAATGTGCACTGCATCTTTAATTTTCTAAGGCCCTGTTACATTTGTAATATTATTTCATCCTCTTCTCTTATAGTAAGCTGTGCATGCCAGATAATCTTTGCTAAAAGCATTTGCCTACACAGAGAGAGAGGGAGACGCCTGAACACTTCAAAGTAATTATTAGACTGTGGCATTAGAGTAATTTTTTTATGAAATAATTGTTCTTTCACAAAATAAACTTGCAAAACTTTTCAATAAAAGCAAGTCACAGAAATATGTATAAGAATGTTTATTTTGGGGGTGGCTAGGTGGCGTAGTGGATAAAGCACCGGCCCTGGAGTCAGGAGTTACCTGGGTTCAAATCTGGTCTCAGACATTTAATAATTACCTAGCTGTATGGCCTTGGGCAAGCCACTTAACCCCATTTGCCTTGCAAAAAACCCAAAAAAGGAAGGTTTATTTTATTTTGTTGCAAGTAAATTTATATGGAGAAATAAAAAGTCAAGTATTTCCAGGAATTCAATGGAAAAAAAAGTACAAAAGAAGGTGGCTTAGCCCTACCTAATCTAAAATTATATTATAAACCAGCAGTCCTCAAAACTGTCTGGTATTGGCTAAGAAATAGAATGGTGGATCAGTGGAACAGAATAGGTGAGAGAGCAGGAAATGATTATAGTAATATGCTGTTTGATAAACCCAAAGAATCCAGATATTAAGATAAAAACTCTCTCTTCGACAAAAATCTGTTGGAAAAATTGTAAGTTAATATGGAAGAAACTTAGATTAGACCAACACCTTACACTCTATTCCAAAACAACATCCAAATGGATACAGGATTTAGACAAAAAAAACAATATTATAAGCAAACTAGAAGATCAAGGAGTCAAGGAATAGTTTACCTGTCAGATTTATGGAAAGGGAAGCAGTTCATGACCAAGAAAGAGATAGGAGTATATCATTCAAAGCAAACTAGATAATTTTGACTATATTAAATTAAAAAGCTTTTGCACAGACAAAACCACTGTGACCAAGATTAAAAGAAATGTAGTAAATTGGGAAACAATTTTTCCAACCAGTATTTCTGACAAAGGACTCATTTCTAAAATATACAGAGAACTGAGATTTTCAAAAAAAAAATCAAGCCATTTCCCAATTGACAAATGGTCAAAGGATTTGTAAAGGCAATTTACAGATGAGGAAATAAAAGCAATCCATAGTCATATGAAAAATTGCTCCAAATCAATACTTATTAGAGAAATGCAAATTAAAGCATCTCTGAGAGACCACCTCACACCTCTTAGATAGGTCAATATCACCAGAAAGGGCAGTGACCAATGTTGGAAGGGATTCGGGGAAATCTGGAACATTAATATATTGTTGGTGGAGCTGTGAACTCTTCCAACCTTTCTGGAGAGCAATTAGGGGTTATGCCCAAAGGGCAACAAAAATCTGCGTACCCTTTGACCCAGCAATACCATTACTGAGTCTATACACTGAAGAGATGATAAAAAAAAAAGTGTAAAACCATCACCCATACAAAAATATTGATAGCAGCCCTGCTTGTGGTGGCAAATAAATTGGAAACTAAGTGAATGTCCTGCAATTGGGGAATGGCTTAACAAACTGGTATGTTTGTCATGGAACACTATTGTTCTATTAGAAACAAGGAGGGATGGGAATACAGGGAAGCCTGGAGGGATTTGCATGAACTGATACTGAGCAAGATGAGCAGAACCAGAAAAATACTGTATACCCTAACAGCAACATGGGAGTGATGATCAACCTTGAGGGACTTGCTTATCCCTTGAGTGCAACAATCAGGGACAATTTTGAGCTATCTGCAATGGAGAATACCATCTGTAACCAGAGAAAGAATTATGGCCTTTGAACAAAGACCAAAGGCTATTTACCATCAAATTAGGTGGAAAAAAGAATTATACTATTATGTAATTTTACTATCTCTTGCTTTATTTTTCTTCTTTAAGGATATGATTTCTCTGTCATCAAATTCAACTGAGATCAATGTATAGCATGGAGCCAATGTAAACATTTAACGAATGCTTTCTGTGGTGGTTGGGGGAAGGGAAGCAAAAATAGGGGAAAATTATAAAACTCAAAATAAACAAAATCTTTAAAAAAAAAGAGTGCTTATTTTTTCTTTCTTGATCACTTTTTGAAAAAAAAATGACTGCATCTTTCCACGTAAAAGTATTGGTTTTTTGGGGCAGCTCGATGTTGCAGTGGATAAAGCACTGGCCCTGAAGTCAGGAGACCTGAGTTCAAATGCTTCCTCAGACACTTAATAATTACCTAGCTGTGTGACCTTGGGCAAGCCACTTAACCCCATTTGCTTTGCAAAAAACCTAAAAAAAAGTATTGGCTTTTGCTTTTGTTTTCTAAAGGAAACTTTCTATTAATGTCAAATTTTAAATAACTTTATTTATTCATATGAAACCATTTTGCTTGAAATGAAGTCTGTGCTATTCAGTGGACTGAGTATTAAAATTAGTCATCAGATCTGGGTTAAAATACTGATTGCACCAACTACAGCCTATGTAACAGTAGCCAAGTCAACCGTTTTCATTCTTGGACTCTTCTTGTGTAAAAGACTATTAGAACAGACCATACCTGCAGTCTTCACCACTTCCTGGTCAACCATCCTGTGATATAAATTTCAATCCCTTATTGTCCCTACTA
Source organism: Macrotis lagotis (assembly GCF_037893015.1). Lineage (NCBI taxonomy): Eukaryota > Metazoa > Chordata > Mammalia > Peramelemorphia > Peramelidae > Macrotis > Macrotis lagotis. Next base: position 249,849,461 of record NC_133660.1, read on the forward strand.
TGGATGCTATTGTTATTCTAGTCAAACTATGACACCTAAAAACATGATAAATAAATCATATAATCAGCATAATTAACTATATGGAGATGATTTCCGTAAAGACAAACGAAGGAAGGAATTTTCTTTAGGAAAGTTATTGAGGTGATGAGCAGAGCAATTATGGAATTAGACTGAATTAAAATCTCTTTCTGATTTAGGAGATGAACCATAGAGAATATCAAGAAATGCAAGAAGTTTAGTAATTTCCCCAGGGTCTCAGTTGTTAACTTGTCAGAAATATAAACCCAGGTCTTTCTGAATCCAAACTTAGCACTGTATTATCTACTCCATAATGATTCTAAAATAATAATAATAATAGTAGTATTAGTAGTATTAGTAGTAGTAGTAGTAGTAGTAGTAGTAGTAGTAGTAGTAGTAGATGCAGCAATATTTACTCATTCCAGGGCTTTTCTTATAGTTGCTGGACTTGTAGTAAATGCAGGCATTCATATAGATACTTAGTAGTTTATAGCACCATGATGTAGAGCTCAGAGCCCACCCACTTTTATGGTGGAGGAAGGAAGGATGTGCTCAGTTTACATACTTTTAGAGGACTAGATGTATCTATTCAGTCAAGTCATTACTTTCTCAAAGAAATAATCCAGAAAATGAAGCTCAACCACCAAACATTCAAATACTATTGTATATTGTTCAAATGGTAAACTTGTTTGTCAAAAGGACTATTTTACAACAACTCATATGGTTGTCTGAAGAAGCCATAGAAGGACACTTATAAGATCTCTCTGAAGAATTTTAAGCAATGATTATAAGACATGGGAGACACTGGCACCAGACTGTCTCCCATGGTATGCCCATCAAGGAAGATGCTATGTGCTATGAGCAAAAAAAACTGCAGCATCTCAAAAGAAATGAGAGAGACCCAACTTTAGAGACCTCTCCTTTATAAATGATCACATGAACAATTGATGCTGCGGTAGAAGTTTTCATGATGTCAGTTTGGTCCTCATTGATCACAAAGGACAAACACCAACAATTAGTTGTTCCCCAGATCTCAAAGCTTTACCTTCCATCATTGAAACTTTAAAATCTCTGACTTGTTTTGAATCATTTTAAATTCTATAGTCTTCAAAAATACAAGCTTCTGGTTCCAATTATTTTTAAGGTTATTTCTATCTACTTTGAATTTATTTTTTATATAATAATTTATATATTTTTCCTCCTTATAAAGTAAATTCTTTGAGGAAAGGGATTTATTTTACGTGTTCTTTCTATCCATAGTAAATGCTCAATAAATCCACTTACTGATGTGCATCAGTAGGATCTGGAATTTGCTACATTTTGAAATCAAAGGTTAGGATCAAAAAAGAAAAATAGCTGTTTCTATAGAAAAATCTATCATGTATATATTCTTTAAAGCTGGAGATTTTCCAATATATTTTTTAATCTTTGGACCTCTCGAACATAGCTCAGTTATTTGTATATATAGGTATATTGCCCAAAAGCAATCCTATGATGCTCTTTTCAAATTATCTGTTCTTACATCATTGTAGTCAAACTCCCTATGAAGGGACTATTTTAAATGAGTTTTCTAAGATTTTGTTATGTTAGGATTGAATACATTTTGAAAATTTTAGTCCTTTGATAGACTGATACTTTGAAACTCCAAGGTCTTTCTAGGAACATTTCAAAGCTAAACTCAGGAGTTAAAGGCTAGAAAGAAGATAGCAAACAAATTGTGCATATTGAAGAAGTATCAATTAAAAGGGAAGGAAAAAAAGTGGTGACTAAAGGCAATCACAAGTGTGTGGAAATTTTCTGGTGAAGTCCTTTCAGGGTTAAAGAAATTGTTTTAGTCTAGAAAAATCTTGCATTCCAAGGGACCAAGAAATCCTGCTTTTTTGCAATAAGACTGAGGCACTGACCATGAGAATCCTAATTTTTCTAGTCAAAATAGTATGAAGGTTATCAGAATCTCAAAACTAAGAGGTTCAGTAACAGGTTGCCCTACCATCTGGTAGGAGACATATTTTGAAAATATTGCATTCTTTTCTTCTTGCTAGGATAGAATTCTGCGAATAGATTGTTACCCCCCCAAAAAAAATCCCAGCCAATGGGCTGAAGGGGAAGAGGGTCAGAGAGAAGGGGAAAAATTGCAGTTAGAAATTATAAAAACCAAATTTGTGGTGCTTTAAGTAGGAATCTAATTTGAGTATGCCCTCTCTTGAAAGAGTAAATAAACAACTTTCCTTTGCTCAGACCAGTCTCTGAAATTTTTCTTTAGTGTACTTTATAACATACAGCTTTGGTGTATTGGCAAAGAAGAATCCCCTCCTTAAGATTATCCTGGACACAAATGAGAGTAGGTGCAAGTCGACTGTTTTGGTGGCCTGTGATTTAGTGTCCAGGCAGATCCTTTAGGGAATGAGGAGGAATCCAGAGGAGACATGTAGCTTGAGCAAAATTGAAAGTCTGAAGGCCTCTGGAACAAAACAACAATAAGGGAGATGGGCACTGCCTCAGGAGCTGACTGGAGAAAATGGTACCATGCAGATCAAGTAAGTTTGTGTACGCAAACCCAGGCAAGCAAACCTGTGAATCCAGGACCTGGACAAGATTCAGTGAGTGCCTGAGTGAGCTGGCAGCTCTGCCTTTCTTCCAAGGAGGTTGGGGGGGCAGTCTGGAGTCACCCCTCAAGTAGTTGGAGTCTGTAGGGGGTCTGGAGGTCATTTCAAAAGAGATGGGAGGGCCAAAGCTAAGAGGCAAGGAGTCAGCATTACTCCTAGAAGTTATGACTGAGAGTTCTAGGGTCTAGACTTAGTAATTGCCATGAAGTACCAAAATATCAAGGAAAAGATAAAAAGGAAATGATTAAATACTGTTGTCTAATTTTGGCTGGAGCTCCATTGAGAGGCAGTGTCTTCTGGTCAAGGTTCGGTTCCTCTGAGGATTGGGCATACCAAAATTTGAGTGTGTGTGTGTGTGTGTGTGTGTGTGTGTGTGTGTAAATTATAAACTGTCTCTTAAGGAGGAAGAAGTGATTTATATAACCTTGTGACTGCTTATGGCAATTCAATTTTTAGTAATGGATGAATGTAAGGAGGAGGAAAAAGCTTTGCTAGGACTTTCCCATCCCTACATCCCTCCACTGGCTTCTGCCCTGATTTCTGCCCCTAGCCTCTTCCCTCAGTCCTCCTGGATAGTCACAGGAGTGTAGAGAGAGGAGACCTGACTGATTTAGTCATCACAACTTCCCTACATGCACCCCTTAGGAGAGAATTGAAACACCTCCTGAAGATTGGGAGAATTTTTCTCTTCCCATGGCACAGGTGTTAACTGCAGTTCTAGGAATCTTGTTTAACGTTTTCTCTTCCCTGCCTTCTTCTCTGCTCCTTTGTGCTGCCAGATGCCTTTTTCTCCTCCCTTCTCCCCCCCCCCCCCGCTTTCTTTCTCCTACCTGACTCTCTTATCTCAACCTTGAAGTTAGAAGAAAGAGGAATTAAGAAAAGAACTAAGAGGGGGGGGATAGTTTCATGAAGACGTGGTAAAATAAGTGTTAAAAAGGGAATTAAAAGGGAGTTAAAAGAGTTAAAAGAAACAGAAAATAGTGAGTGTTGACAGATAGAAAAATATGTTAAATAAAGAAATCATAAAAGAAAACTTTAAGCAAGTAAATCCCAGGAAGAAAAGAGTCAAGTCCATTGTAAAGTATATAATTTGATTATATAGAAATCACAGAAAAAGGGAAACTGAAGCATTGTACTTGAAATAATTGATCATTTAATAGAATGAATTCTAGTATATGGTAACATTATAGATTCAGGAGTTTATTAGTACAGATTCTGAAAATTTTAGATATTAATGAAAATAATGGGACAATTGAAGATTTAAGAACAGAAGATGCCCCCCAGAAAAGATTTACCTTAAAAAATTCTTTAATTTACTCTAGATGAACGGGTGCAGGGGGATATGTTAATTAAGCTGTGGGATTTTTGAGTGACTATTTGGCTTCTCAAAAGTGATGCCAGTTAAAATCAAAAAGTGTTAAATACTAAAACCTTTGAATGGAAAAGTATATTGTGAAAAATGGAATCGTGTATGTGGTCTCTATAGCTGTAAAAATAAAGTTTTCAATAAGCTATGGGAATCTAGCACAGAACAGTGTACTAAAATAGAAAAGAACAAATGGAAAAAATAGTGGAATACTATATACTAAGGAAAAATGTATAGTTCAATCTAAATTATGGGTTCTGAAAGAATCGGGAAGAGAATAACAAAAAATTGCAAGGGAAATGAAAAGGCATACAGACAAAGTTAGGGTTGAACCATTTGTGAAGTATGGTAGTTGATCAAAGCTTGTAGAAAGGAGATGTGAGCAGGTTTGACTGTATAAGTAAAAAGATAGAGTTTGGTAACTTTAAAAGTGATTTAAAAATCAATGTAAGAAGATGAAAAAGTATAGAGAGCTACAAGTCTAAATCAAGATATGTGTTTTCATGAGGTTGGGGTAATTTGAAAGACACTTTTTCAATATCTGGCAAGGAATTTATTGGAAAATAATAAATACCATAATATGAAAAGTTTGTTATGAAATCAATTGCTAGGTAAATGGTAATTTTTTTATTATCTTATTGTTTCTTCACTTAGATAATTCTATAGCATGCTAATCTTTTCTACAAAAGTAATTTGAAAATACATGTACTGAATTAAGGGGTTTGGACATATGTACAATTTGGATTATGATGTTTCTAAATATTCCAATATTAAGAAATGCTGACCAGTAAAAATAAGAGTTCTTATAAGTTAGAGAACTGAAAACGTTATAATTCTGTTAAACATAAGAATTTGTATATTTCGGAATTTTGAAGAGAAAATAATTTAAGATTATTTTGAATATAACTTTTGGAATTTAAAAGAAGTATAAAGGAAATCTTGCGATCATAAAAAAGGGACTTTTAGAAACATCTGGTCTTAAGAATTTTTCTGTGATGCAAAGTTCCAGGGAGTAAAAGGAATATACATGGATTGGAATGTGTTTTATATATATATATATATATATATATATATATATATATATATATATACACATATATATATATACATATATATATATATGATTAGCAAACTGTAAAAGAATAGATTCAACATAAATATTTTGAGAATTTAACAGTTGTGTTGTTATAACTAACAATGAATGAACTGAAATTTCATCTATCCCATTTGTAAACATTAGTTATGAGAAAACTCGAGGAAATCTTACCAACAAGCTATATCTCTCAAACTCTTTTTGGTCCAGAGAGTTTGTGAAAAGATTTTTTTTTCACCTCATGTTTATATGTAAGATCAAAATAGATTATCTAATATTGGTTATTTAATAAGAAGAAAATGAATTTTGTTCTGCAGCAGTGATATAGGTAAAAGTTTACATTGGGGTTATAAAATTATCATATGGCAAAGATTAAATTCTTGGGGAATGTTATTTTCTTTTTGAAAATCGAAATGTATTTGGAATAAGAGATAAATAAGCTTACGAAACAAAAATGTGAAACAGATTTGTATACAAAATATATTCCATTATAAAGTTAAATGTTTTGTATTTGTTTAGAATGGGATGTTAAGATGGAAACATTATGTTTTACATAAGATAAGAATTAAATGTTCAATTTTAAAGAAGGAAAATAGTAAACTCAGAAGAATAATGTATAGGAATGAGAAGTATATCTTAATTGCAAAATACCCTTCCAATAATACTGAATAATTGTGAGTGCCTTTGAAAACTGATTGGGAAATGGATAAACTATGTAATCCTTAGTTAGCTAACTTATTGATGAGAAAGATGTTGAAATGTTCTTATCAGTTATGTGATCTACTTTTTATAAATATAATCTATTATACTGTAATGATGTCAAAGCCTGAAATTAATAACTGATTGCTTTGTAGAAATAATGAGGAAAAATACCAAATCATGATACCTCTGGAATCTGAAACTTTTAAACAATGTGTTGGACCTTATTCTAGATCTGTAGGTCCTTGGGTAAATGCAATAAAGACAAGATTGTTTGGCAAAATCCTAAAATTGATGTGTTAAACTTATTACTGTTTTGTAACATTTGAAATTAATGATACATGTTGGAGATTTAAAGTCCTCTAAGATATTCTGATGGATTGAAAGTATTCTTAAAGTAATGATTTATATTTCAAACATGGCTAATTATCAGATAGGTTTATTATAGAGAATTGTTTGCCACACACACAACACTATATATATACATATATATTTATATGTATATATACACACAAATTGGGATTACTGTGGTTTTATGTATATATACATATATATAATATCAAAACTGTTGTTCTTTGCTTTTAAGTTAAAACAGCTGAGTAACATGGGAAAGATAAAATAATGATGATATTTTGAGATTTTTTGTGACAATCTCTGACTGTTATGTGAGAATTCTGGAGACAATCTTGGTCTGGAGATAATCACCAAAGGAGGTGTTTATTTATTATATAATATAGCAGGCTATAAGGAAAGGTCTCTAGCCAAGAGGCCACTGATATACCATCTTTATCTAGGAATAAAGCAGGTATACATGATTTCACACAAATGGATGCAGGAGAGATCAAAAGTTAGGACCACCAGACGGAGAGATGTTCTAGTTGAGTTGTGGAACATACTTGTGAAAAGGTTTTGTGTGTCAGGGAATATATCACGTACTGGGGGAACTGACTGCTTTTTGAATAAGTTGAGAAAATAACCCTATTTAGAGTATTCTAATTAGAAGGATGCTCAAAATAAATATCTGTGTAGGGAAGGGGCTGATTAATTGGGAACCCCCATTCAGATTACAATGAATATTTAGCCCTTGTGAACTTAATTCACTTGGAAGTCTAATTGGATGAAATTACTATTTTAGATGATGGCACTTTTAATTTACTTTTGTCTAATTTCAGGTATGATCAGCAAAGAAACTGGGACAATGGGACAATGCTCTTTTGAAGTCTAGAAGCCTAATGGAAGTTTGGAGACTACACAGGTGACAGGTCATTGGGGTAAAAAGAGGAGGTGGCTTTTCAGTGCAGCCTTAGGTTCAGTGCAGCCTTTCTGACTTGACTTCCCCAAATGTGATATTTGAATGATATCTCAATGGATAAATCTAAAATTAATCTTCAGACTTTTGGCTATGACTACCCACATGACTTCTGCTTGGAAACTGACACTCACAATTATATGTATAAAGGAATTTTACTTTGATATTTGCATCTTTATAGTAAATCGATATAAGCAAATCTGATATAGAAATTTTCGATTGATTGGAGTTTTAAAAGCTAGTTAGTCTAATGTAGTTTTGACTTTTGCTGTTAGCAATATTCATTGACAAGAAATGAGATCCCTTGATTTTTCCATGTTAGAAAGGATATATAGATAAGAAGAATTAAAAGGTTATTGTAATCTTAAGACACAATTTCTGCACACTAGTAGTTTCAAATTCAACTTAAGGAAAAAAATGTAAGTCAGTTGAGTATATTAGCAGATGAATCACCTATAGAATATTTAAAAACATTTTGGGAAGAAAGAAAAATTATTTTTGTTATTTTGGGTTATTATTTTAAAAAGGAGCAAGAGGTTAAGGCTGTATGTCACATGTCACTTACTGGACACTCTATGTACTAAGATGAACATCTAATATATATGTAATAGACCCAAATTAATCAAGCAATTATCAGAAAATTTACTTGTGCAGTGACACAGTTATGGAAGGTTTATTTTGTCAGTTAAGTATGCAACATATCACTGTGACAGTAAGTCAAAATGTAAATTGCAATAGTGCTAGAATTTAAATGTTTAATGATGGAAATAGGAGTCTGTCTGATAAGATGTTGTTAAGAAGTTCCTTTACCAGAAGAGAAGATTTCAATAAGTCACCTGAAGTGGAAAGGACTTTTTGGAATAAACTCTGAAGATAGAGAAAGATATTGAATGTCTCCAGGGAAAAAGAGAGAGAGCGAAAGACAACTTCATCTTCTTCTATCTTGCATGTATGTGTGCGTATGGGTTGTTTGGTCAGGGGGTTTTGACCCCTACTTATGTCGCCTCCTTGAAGATGGGTCCCAATTAGACAGGAAGAGAAGATAGAACCTGAGGAGATTGATGAATGTGTGAATTTTGCTGAGGGGATGTATTAAGGATAGTGTGAGAGGACTTTAGATAGTATCTATCTATCTATCTATCTATCTATCTATCTATCCATATAGATAAATATGGATACTATATATATATGGATACTATATATATATAAACACATACATATCTATATATATATAAAGAGATAGATAGCCATTTAGATGGATATAGATAGATTTATATATATATATATATAGATATATATATATATAAATTGATATATTGATTGATAGATTGATATAAGGGGAGGGATTGTGTGGAAAATTTCTGGTGAAGTCCTCTCAGGGTTAAAGAAGTATTTATGTCAAGAAATACCTTGCATTCTAAGGGACCCAGAACATCATGCTTTTGAAATAAGACTGTTTTTCCAATTGAGATATTAACCAAGAAAATTCTATTTTTTCCTAGTCAAAACAGTACTAAAAGGGTTCAGTAACAGGTCATCGCACTATCTGGTGAGAGACATATTTTGAAAATATAACATTCCTTTTTTTGCATCAGTTGCTAAGATAGATTTCTGCCATTAGATTGTATCCCCCCCCCAAAAAAAAACCCAGACAATGGATTGAAGGGGAAGGGTTAGGGAGAATAGGAGGGGGACTGCAGTTAAGAATTATATAAACCAAATTTGTTGTGCTTTCAGTGAGGTTCTCTAACTTGAGTGTGTGTGTGTGTGTGTGTGTGTGTGTGTGTGTGTGTGTGAGAGAGAGAGAGAGAGACAGAGTAAATAAACACCTTTCCTTTGCTCAGACCACTACCTGAAAATTTACTTTAGTGTATTTTTAATACACACACAAACATTTGCAATTATGACAAGAAGAAACTTTATTTTTCTCCATATGGTAGGATTAGCAAGAGAAAAAAAAATTAGAAACGGAACAAAGCTACTCAAAGAATATTGTTTAACAAGTTCAATAAGTTAACCAAGTGTGAATAGTGGCAAATCTGATGAAATATTTGGTAGATGAACTATCCCAAGCTGCTATGATGCAGTAGAGGTAGTATGCTGATAGAAGACACAGCGGATGGAACACAAGAGCCAGAATCAGGAAAACCTGAGAGACCCTGGACAAGTCTCTTAATGTTGTTTGACTCAGTTTCCTCATCTGTAAAAATGAACTGGAGAAGTAATTGGCAAACCACTCCAGTATCTTTGCCAAAAATATATTGGAATAAAAGAACAGCAAATATGTATACTTTGTGAAGGTCTTGCAGATGTAATCAGCTAGGGAATTCTTCAGATTACTTCAAGAAGACTGAAACATAAAAATACAAAATGAAGTAGCACTTCAAAGTTTGCCAAATATTGAATACATATATTATCTCATTGAATAATTTAGACAGCTTTCTGGCTTAGGTGGTGTTGTCACCTCATTGCTGAGGTAGCAAGTGTTAAGTGTTTTGCCCCAGGTCAGGCACAGCAGGTATATGAGTCTGATTCTGAGCTCAAGATTTTATAACTCTAAGTTCAATATTCTCCATTGTATTACCTAAATGCATTTATGTTAGCATCATGCTGAAAACAATGATGATTTTTTTTTTTGTCCTTCATTCTCGAGGAAGACCACATCAGGGAGGTGATGATACCATGACAAGCACATGAATTGGATTTGAGTGAGGGAATATTGTGCTAAATCACCAGCCTCACTTTCTCCTGTAAAGCCATCTGGGTCCAGTCTGGATATGAATCAGGATGATAGGAGATGTCTCTGGATAAGAAATAATCAGGGTTCAGTGACTTGTCCAAGTTAGTAAGTTCGAGTGTCTGAGGATGAATGCAATTCAAATTCCTGTCTTCCTGACTCAAGACTAGTGTTGCCTCTGAGGATATTTTTCTGTAGAGATACATAAACACTCATTCCTATGTATGTTTACAAACACAAATATTACCTCCATTTCAAAACTTTTCATGTCCAATAAATTGGCACAGATATATATATATATATATAGATATATAGATATATAGATATATAGATATATAGATATATAGATATATAGATATATAGATATATATATAGAGAGATGCATATATATGTATATATATACATATATATATATATATATATATATATATATATATATATAAAATATCACTTTAGAAGTGTTAGTTGACTAATAGAGTGTATAGCTTATTCTGATCTTAATATGTTTCTCTCTTTTTTACTATGGCCCAACTCATTTGACTGGAATGGGATATCTAATTTCTGAATATTTGTTCATTGTTTTATTTCACTTATTTCCCCATATAGATTAACAAATTTTATATATTCTTGAGGAAAAACTATTCTTTTTACTTATTGCTATCCTTCTTACCCACTCTTTACCTTAGCTCTTTCAAACCCGGTTTAAAGAACTATGTCCATGATCCACTGCTGATCATGACCCTATTAAATTCTGAACCTACTTTGGGGGGAAAAAGAAAACAGTTTTTCCCCCTAATTTCCCTGAGAACAATAAAACCAAAAAATACAAACGTGGAAGCTAGAGGTTCAGCATGAGTTAAAAGTATTTTGCTGAATCCTAAAGAGGAAAGTGATTCTGTTAAGCAGTGACTGTTAACCATGATTATTTTCATAATGGGAAAAGGCAGAATTGAAATCTCTGTTCTCTTACAAAAGAATGGGAACTGGTCATTACATAAAAGAGAGGCTCAGGGTTCATAGGGACTCAGGTACACAAACATAGTGGAATTTCTGTCTGTTTGAAATCACTGATCTTCAAAAAATCCCCAGACTTATTTGAATTTCTGTTTTCTTATGTATTAATGTGAATGTGTGTCTGTCTGTGTTTTTGTGTTTGTGTGTCTGTGTGTATTTTCAGCTTTCTCTTTGTATCCTTGGTGAAAGGCATCACAGTATAGTAGGAACAATACTGGATTTGAAGTTAGGAAATTCCTGGGTTTAAATACCAATCTTCTTTTAGATATTTTTTGTCCTCTCATGTATACAAAGTAGATAAAAGCACCTGTGCAATTTACCTCTCAGGGTCAGTTTGCATCAACTTAGCAAACATATAAATGCAACCTAATGTTATTTAAAAGAGTCCCTAATAATTCTAATTAAATTACTATGTTTCTGTTTTAGAAAATTTTATGTTGTTAAAATATAATTGAGAGGTAAATGCTACTTATTTATTGCAGATAGCAGCATCCCCCATTCCACTATCGCCACCACTACCTGCACTATGCATTAATAATAATAATAATAATAATAATAATAATAATAATAATAATAATTAATAATAATCAGAAAGACGAGTTCAAATTTCACCTCAGGTACTTATTACCAGTGTGACATTCACTTAATCTCTATTTGTCTTTAGCCACTGAAGAAGGAAATGGCAAGCCTTCCCAATATCTTTGCCAATGTGGGCATTATGGTCTATGGGATCATGAAAACACTACAGTATTTTTGCCAATAAACCCTCATAGACATTATGGTCTATGGGATCAAAAAATGTATATTTATAACTATATCTGTAATCTATGTTTATATTTTGTACATGCACAGAAATCTAATACAGCATTGAGCATAGCTTTGTATGTATGTGTTGTATGTATATTTAAGTAATACACACTCTTATAAATATATGTATATTGGGATTTGGAATTTAAACAACCTTGTGATGAAAGTACTGTTGTTATCTCCATTTTTACTTAAGGAGAACTGGGTCTGACAGGAGTTATATGTCTTGTCCAGGGTCACGAGGCTAACAAAGGTTTCTTGCACAGTTTGAATTTATCTTCCTGTGCTCTTTCCACTCCATGACCTGACTGTCTCCTGCTACATAATTTGTCTCTTGTGTGGCAGGTCTAAAAGATCAGACCTTGAGGTCACAGCCAAAGCAGAATGCTCTCTACCTGAGGAAGCATAAAGTCCCAAGAAAAGCACTGAGAAGGAAATGAGCAATCTCTTAAGTACTGGTTAAAAAAAAATATGGTTATTGTGGTAATTGAGGAAATTAAGAGAGGGAAAAATACATAAAAATTATGCTTTTCTTGGTTTTTCCAGAAACTGTTCTCGTTGAGATTGTTGGCAGATGGGAAATGTATTCAATTGCTTTTTCATTTGAACTGGGACACAAGGAAAACTCACTAACTTTAGCCCTTGGAGACATCTCAGGACTTTGAGGATAATACCTGAATGGATAGAGATTTTAGCAATTATCACTTGAGCATCTTCTTTTCTTTATCTCCATAATTAGAAATGGTTACTAAGACCATTTAAGAAAGTTGTCAAGAGAAAATAATACCATTTTAGTCTTATGCTCCATAAAACCTTATTTTTTGTTATAAGACATTTGGTTAATATGTTTATAACAACAGGGAAGTTGAGATTATCTTTATATAATATGTTCTCTTTTGAAATCCAGATCAGAAGTGAAGATATGCTGGCATCTTAAAGATTTTAAACACACTCTTACACTTTCCTTTAAACACAATGCTGCAAAATGCAGTGATTTTTTTTAGCTGATTAAAGATTGCTTCCGATGCTTTTCTAAGAAGTCACTAGAGACATTCTTCATTCACTTATTATAATGAAGTCAGTTGTGAGTGCAGTCAGACAAGAGGGAGATAATACAGTCCGCTGATATAAGATGAAGGAGGAGGTTCTTGATTCCTATAAAAGGTATCAAGATTTATCAAATTCTCAAAGGAAAATAGTCAGGCTCCTATGAATTTATCTTTTCCTCCATTTTGTAATGTTTCTAACTATAAGAATCTAAGAACAAATTCAACTTTGCCAAGTAAAAAGATCAAGTGCCATGGAGCCCATTCCAAGAAGAACCTATCCTTAGATATTAGTGAGGAAAAAAGTCAATTGAGTGACTACAGGGTGCAGTGGATAGAGCACAGCCCCTGGCATCAGGAGAAAAAAAGAAAGAAGGAGAGAGAGAGAGAGAGAGATAAAGGAGGGAGGGAGGGAGGGAAGGAAGGAAGGAAGGAATTAAGAAAAGAAAGAAAGAGAAGGAAAGAAAGAAAGAGAGAGAAAGAAAGAAAGAATGGAAGGAAGGGAGAAATAATGAGAGAGAGAGAGAAAGAAAGAAAGAAAGAAAGAAAGAAAGAAAGAAAGAAAGAAAGAAAGAAAGAAAGAAAGAAAGAGAAAAGCAAAGGACAGGGAAGAGTTTGGGAATGGAGGGAGAGATTGGTAATGATGTCTAGGCCTTTTATCTCTCTACTTGTTTTGATGGATTTGTAATAGCTAAGCAGCTTTTGTCATATGATGGAGAGTATATTCCTCAAGTTAGCATAGTACATGGAAGACACAATTTCAGTAAAATAACTGAATGGGAAGGAGAGACTTAGATGGACAAACAGACACTAATTGTGGAAAGTAAGACCACCACCAGATATTTCTTCCCTCTTCTTCCATATCATGCCAACTTTGGTAGTAACTGAATAGTACAAGGTACTAAAATCATCATTGGTTATGTTTCACAAGTTATATGCTTTGGGGTAGCATCCTTGACTATTTGCAATTAGGAACAATGGAGGCACAACTTCTACAATACAAATATGGTTATGTGTATTTGGATGGGAGGAGCTCAGATATAAGAAATGTATGGATTTCACATTGGAAATGCATTTGTAAGTTGTGTTATTTTCAATTAGCTTTATTACTATCATTCTGTTTGAACAGTATACTTTGTAACTGAACTCCATTCAAATGAAGTGATTGGGGGCAGAGTCAAGATGGTGGCATGAAAGCATGAATTGTTGGAAACTTATTGCCCCAAAACTCCAAAAGCCATCAAATTTTGACTCTAGTCAAAATTTAGAGGGGCAGGACCCACATAAATACTGAGAGATGCAATTTCTGAGTCCAGGACAACTTAGAAAATCTGCAGGAAAGGTCTGTTTCACCTGGACTGGGTATTGGAAAGAGCCTCAACACAGTTGGGCCAGAGCAAACCAGCTCTAGCCTTTCAGAAACATCCCTATGCAGTGACTGGGTGCCTGGGGGTGCCTGGGTCCATGGTAGAGGGGGAAGTTTCCAAATTTCTTGTCTCAGGCATCATGGGGACAGCCTGAAGTGGTGGTGAGAGAAGTCTGCTATACCAGAGTGAGCTAAGAGCAGAGCACCAGCCTCAGAGTAGCCCTGCAGTGAGAACTTGCAGTGAGAATCTAGGAAGCCACCCAGTACTTCCAGTGCTCCCAACCCACAGACAGTAAGGGGGATGAGGGAGACTACAAAGATTTATCTTCTCCCCCTGGAGCAAGACTGCTGTTTGCCCACACTCAGATTCAGGTTGCAGTCTGGATCCCCATACTACCAAAACTGAGCCGGAACCCCTACTCTCATCTCCAGGGCAGAGGGAAGGGCCTGTAGTTTTTCCATATACTGGAGCACAGGCAAGAAATCAGTCTCATAAGACATTAGAGGAACTAAGAACCTAGTGGGATGTCCCCCAAACCCCACAAAGCCTTGAAAATGCAGTAAATCAGTCATGGGCTGAGGACATTACTAAACAAAAGAAAAAGAAGAATCTGATCATAGAAAATTACTTTGGTCACGTGGAGGATCAAAATACACCCTCAGAAGATGACAAAGTTGAAGCTTCTGTCTCCAAAGCCTTCAAGAGAAACAGAAAATGGGTTCAGGCTATTGATGAACTCAAAAAAACTTGGAAAAGCAATTAAAGGAGGTAGAGGAAAAGTTGGGATGAAAAATGAGAGTGATGCAGATAAATCATTAAAACCAAGTCAGCAGCTTGGTGAAAGAAATACCGAAAAATTGAAGAAAATAATATGTTAAAAACCAGTTTGGGCCAAATGGAAAAAGCAACACAAAAGGCAAATGAGATGAAGAATGGCTTAAAAAGCAGAATTGATCAGCTGGAAAGGAGATAAAAAAAACTCTCTGAAGAAAATAACTCCTTCAAATGTAGAATGGAGCTAAAGAAAGATGATGACTGAGAGGAAATCAGCAAGAAATAAAACTATACCAAAAGAACTAAAAATGAGAACTATCTCATTAGATAAACCACTAACCTCGAAAACAGATCCAGAAGAAATAATTTAAAATTATTGGGCTACCTGAAAATCATGACCAGAAAAGAGCCTAGACTTCATTTTTGTAAGAAATGTAGCAAAATTGCCCTGAGATCCTAGAAGGAGAAAGTAAAATAGAAATTGAGGGAATTCATTGATCACTTCCTGAAAGAGATACCAAAAGCAAAAAAATTCCCAGGAATATTATAAATAGATTCCCAAATTCCCAAGACAAAGAGAAAATACTAAACGTTGCCAGAAACAAACAATTCAACTACCATGGCTCTATAGTCGGGATTACAAAGGATTTGGCATTGTCGACATTAAGGGCTCATAGAATATTATATTCCAGAAGGCAAAATATCTTGGTTTACAAGCAAGAATCAACTACTCAGCAAAACGGAACATCCTCTTTCAGGGGAAAAGATGAACTTTCAAGGAAACAGGAGACTCAAATTTTTCTATTGAAACAACCAGAATTGAACAGAAAATATGATCTCGAAGTAGACTCTTGTACTCAAGTGCAAGGACCATAGAGAGGCCGGACAAGAAAGACTAATTATGAAGAACTTAATGATGTTGAACTGTTTGTATTCATGCATGGGAAGATGTTCATAACTCATATGAACTTTCTCATTCATAAGAGCAGTTAAGGAGTGCATAAAGATAAGGCACAGGGAGGAGCTGAATATAATGGTATAATAAGTAATAAGATGGAGACAATGGGTGATAAAATAAAGTACCAAAAGGAAGGGAAAGGAGAGTAAGAAGGGGCTAATATATTTCACATAAGAGTCAAGAAAAAGCTTTTTTTCAATGGAGTGGAATGGGGGGGAAGGTGAGGGGGAATGAATGATCCTTCATTCTCATCAGAAATGGATCAGAGAGAGAAAATAACATACACACTCAGGATATAGAAATCTATCTTGCCCTAGAGAAAAATAGGAGGAAAGGGATGGGATAAATGGGAATGGGGTTAGGGAAGAGGCAGTAGGTGACAGAAAATGGGAAGATAATGGGAGAGGGTAGTCAGATACAGCACACTTCTGAATAGGGACAGAGTGAAAGGAGAGATAGAATAATGTAAATAAGAGGGGGAGGAATAGAGCAGAGGGAAATACAGCTAGTAATAGGAACTCTGGGAAAAATATTGAAGCAACTTCTCTGGTGGACTCTTGATAAAGAAGGCAACTCATCTCAAAGACAGAGCCATTGGAATTTGAACACAGACTGAAGTACATGTTTCTTTCTCTCTTACTATTTTTGAGGTTTCTCTATCTTTTTGTTGGGCAGGGGGGTTTATGTTCACTCTCACAACAATATTATTGCAATAATATAAAATAAATAAACTGAAAAAATAAATGAAGTGATTATGAGACTTAGTTTTCCTAAGTAGAATGGAATATTGAACTGTGAAATATGAATGAAAGATGTAGACAGTGGTGTTACCAAGACTAGTGACAACATCCAACATGGGGCTGAAGTAGAGGCAGCTAGTTTCCCTGAAAAGCAAAGAGAAAAATTTCCCCAGAGTGTGCTCTTTTCTGAATTATCAAGCATGATGACAAACTGAATGCAACAATTTCTAGAGATTTGAATTTGAGTTCTGCCTGAGGATTAGTGTTTGTCCACAGTGGTGTGTTTTACAAAGTGTTTATATGAAAATATAAACAAATCTAAAGTCCCATTTCTCCAAATACCTAGATGTTCTGTATACAATATTTTTTCTTCCTCCACTTTTAACTTACTTTTTTTGAATCAGATTTAATAATAAGTTAAAAATATTCAAAATGACCTGAATATTAATATTTATTTCTTCAAAGTCTACATGAAAATTCATGTTTTTACTCTTATCCAATTTCCTCTTTTTTGCAGCTTTTATTTTGAATCTTTTCGGCATTTAAATATAGAAACAATTTTAATATTTTTGAAAATTTTTAATTGAAAATTCTCTCCCTACTTCCCACCTTTGACCTCATTGAGACGACAAGCAGATCAATATGTTATACATGTTCAGTCATGTAAAAAAGTTCTATATTAATTATGTTGTGAAAGAAAAAAGGCAATAAAGAATAATAAAGGTTTATTTAAAGTATGTTTTGATCTATACTCAGACTTCTTCAGTTGTTTTTTCTGAAGATGAATATAAATTTTCTTATTAAGTGTATTGGAATTGCCTTAGATCATTGTACTACTGGCAATAACTAAGTTCTTGTCAGTTGATCATTCTTACAATATTGTTTTTAGTGTGCAGAATATTATACTGATTCTAATGACTTTATTTTGCATCAGTTTATGTGAATCTTTACAAGTTTTGTTTTGTTTTTTCTGAAGGCATTCTGCTCATCATTTATTATACCAAAACTTGTTTAGCCATTCTCCAATTGATGGCTATCCCCTCAATTTACAATTCTTTACGATTATAAAGAGAGCTTCTATAAATATTTTTGTGGAAATAGATCATTATCAATTTTTAAAATTTCTTTGTATCAGAGACTTAGTAGTGGTATAGCTAATTCAAAGAGTTTCATAGCCCTTTGGGTGCAATTCCAAATTGTTCCCCAGAATGGTTGGCTCGATTCACAATGCCAACAACAGTTTTAGTACCCTGGTGTTCCCATATCTATTTTCACATTTTCATTTTCATCTTCTGTCATATTTGCCAATATTCTAGGTATGAAGTATTGCCTCAGAAGTTCTCTAACTTGTGTTTTTTTTTTTTCCAATCAAGGATACAATGTGATTTACAATAAGTTGCACTTGCCTTTAAATAGCTTATATTTCTTCATCTCATATATATCTTTTCTCCATTTTCAATTGGAGAAATTCATATTCAATTCATATTCTGTTTTTTTAATTTTTTCCAATTATATGTAAATATAGTTATCAGCATTCATTTTCTATAAGATTGTGTTTTGCATTTTTTAACTTTGCACCCTTCCCCCTCCTTATGACAGTGAGTAATAAGATATAGCTTATATATGTACAATCATGCTAAATATATTTCCTTATTAGTCATATTGTGAAAGAAGTATCAGAACAAGAGAGAGAAGAACCATGTGAGGGGAAATAATTAAGTGAATATACTGTGCTTTAGCCTGTATTCTGTCTCCATAATTCCAAGAATTATGGAGAATAGAATTTTCTATCATAAGTCTTTAAGAATTGCCTTTGATAACTGTACTGCTGAGAGCAGTCTGTCCGAGTTGAGCCTCAGTGTTGCTATTAATGTATGTAATGTGCTCCTGATTCTGCCTACTTTACTCAGCATCAGGTCTCGTAAGTTTTTCCAAGTTTTTCTGGAATGCACATGATTTCTTAAACAAAAAATTGTACTCCAGCACATTCAAATAACATAGTTTGTTCAGTCATTCCACAATTGATGGACATACACTCAATTTCTAATTCTTTTCCACTACAAAAAGTTATGCTTATAAATATTTTGTACATTGGTGTTTTCCCCCTTTTTATGATTTCTTTGATATACAGACCTAGTAGAGGTACGGTTGGATCAAAGAGAATGCAATGTTTAATAGCCCTTTTGACGTAATTCCTATTGCTCTCCATAATTGTTGTATAAGTTCACAGTTCCACCAATATTGCATTAGCATCCCAGTTAAACCTCATCTCTATAAAAACATTTATCATTTTCCTTTTTTGTCATATTAGCTAATCTGAGAGGTGTGAGGTGGTAACTCAGAATTGTTTTATTTTGCATTTCTCTATCAATAATAATTCAGAACACTATTTCATATGACTACAGATAACTTTTATCTGATAATTTCCTTTTGATAGTATTTGACCACTTCTCAATTGGGGAATGATTGTCATTTTTATAAATTTGACTTTGTTTCTCTATATTTTAGAAATGAACACTTTATCAAAAACACTAGCTGTAAAAATTGTTTCTTAGTTTTCTGCTTTCCTTCTAATGTTGACTGCATTGGTTTTATTTCTGCAAAACATTTTTTAACTTAATGTAGTTGCAATGAAACATTTTGCATTTCATAATGTTCTCTGTCTCTTGTATGGTTATGAACTCACTCTTCCCCTATCCATAGGTCTAAGAGGTAAATGAATTCTTGTTTTCTTGTCTGGTTTAAGTCCTCTACCAATTTTAAACTAATCTTGGTATAGGGTGTGAAATATTGATTATTGCTTAGTTTCTGCCAACTATTTTCCAATTTTCCCCAACAGTTTTTACCAAAGACTGAGTTCTTATCTCAGAAGTTAGTGGCTTTGGGTTTATTAAACAGTGGATTACTACAATCATTTATTACTGCATCTTTAGTACCTAATTCAATTCAATTGATCCAAAACTCTCTTCTTAGTACCAGAAAGTTTTGATTACTGCTGCTTTGTAATATATTTTTATACTTAGTATGATTAGGTCAATTTCTTTTGCATTTTTTCATTAATTTCATTGAAGCTCTTGACCTTTCATCTCTCCAGATGAATTGTGTTACTATTTTCCCCCTAGTTCTATGAAATAATTTTAGTAGTTTCCTATGGCACTGAATAAGTAATTTAACTTAGATAGAATTAATACTTGTTTCTTTTAGCTTGGAATTTTCATGAGCAATTGACATTTTCCAATAGTTATTATCTGACTTTATTGGTGAAAAGTGTTTTGTATTTGTGTTCATATAGTTTATGTGTTTGTCTTAGCACATAGAATCCCAGGTATTTTATGTTGTCTATAGTGATATTACATGAAATTTCTCTTTCTAGCTCTTGCTACTATGCTTTGTTGGTAATATATAGTAACTGATGATTATGTAGATTTTTTATATCTTGCTACTTCATTAAAGTTGTTACATGTTACAAGTAGTTTTTTAATCACTTTTCAAGGATTCTAAGTTTCCCACTGTTCCATCTGCAAACAGTAAGAGTTGTTTTCTCACTGCTTTTTCTAATCTCTTCAATTCCTTCCCCCTCCCCTTTTACTGCTAAAGCTAAAATTTCTAATACAGTATTGAATAATAGTGATGATAGTATGCACACTTGTTTCTCTCTCCTGATCTTATTGGGAATGTGTGTAGTTTATTGCCATTAATTATAAAGCTTGTTGATTGTTTTAGATAGGTGCTGCTTATCATTTTAAAGAAAACTCCATTTCCCCCTGCATTCTCATTTGTATTGCTTTTTGTTTTTATAAAAGGATGGGTGCATTATTTTCTTCTTTATTTATTTATTTTCAAACATTTATACTTGTACATTTCCAAGTTATAAAGTTTCCCTCCACCCTCCCTTTCCACCACCCTCCCTCCAGTTGGGAACAGTCAGGTTAGCATTTTACATACATATTTTGTTAAACATATTAACAAATTAGTAATTTTTGGCATGAGGAATTAGGATTAAGGGAAAGAGATACATAAGAGATAATTTTTATGAAGTGTTCATCAGATTTGCTAGGGGCTATTTTTTCCCCTGTCTGTTTTGTTTTATTTTGTTTTTCTTCTTATGGTTGTAGATCATATAGTCCATAATCTGTCAAATATGGTTATCCTATCTCTCTGACTTCCATCAAGGTTGTTCATCTCATAATGCTGATGTTTTTTGCTATAAAAAGGGATACTATGAATATTTTGGAGCATGTAGGTCTTTTCCCAATTTCCAATTTCTTCCTGATATAGACCTAGAAATGGATTTGCTGCATCAAAGGGTATGAACTGTTTTATTGCTCTTTGGACATAGTTCCATATTGCTCTCCAGAAAGACTGGATTCATTCACAACTCCACCAGGAATGCATCAATGTCCCTAATCCTCCCACAACCTCTCCAACATTGATCATCTTCCCTTTTTCTCATCTGGGCTAGTCTAATAAGTGTGAGATGATAACTTATTGTTTTAATTTGCATTCCTCTAATCAATAGTTATTTGGAGTATTTTTTCCATATGCTTATATATAGCTTTAATTTCTTCATTTGAAAACTGTTTATTTTGAACATCTATCAATTGGGGAAGGGTGAAGTATTTTTTTTATTGTTTTTTGCAAGGCAATAGGGTTAAGTGACTTGCCCAAGGTCACACAGTTAGATAATTATTAAGTGTCTGAGGTCATAATTGAACTCAGAGCCTCCTGACTCCAGGGCCAGTGCTCTATCCATTGTGCCTCCTAGTTGCCCCAGGGGCAGTATTTTCTCAAAAGCTTTGCAGTATTTATTGAGGCAATCATATGATTTCGGTTAGATTTGTTGTTAATATTTTCGATTAGGTTGATTATTTTGCTAATATTAAAACAGCCCTAGTGTATTATCCTAAAGATAAATTGTAGTAATCTCTTTATTAATATTTTAGTTGAAATTTTTGCAACAATAGTCAACAGGAAAATTGGTATTTAATTTTCTTTCTATGTTTCAGTTGTCTCTGGTTTAGGTATCAGTATTTTATTCATGTAATTTAAGAAACTTGGCAGAACTCCTTTTTTCATGTAATTTTTAGTGTTCATATTGAATTGTAATTAATTATTATTTAAGTCTTTAGTGGAATTCACTTATAAATGAATCTGACCGAGGGATTTTGTCTTAGGGATCTCATTAATGGATGGTTCAATTTTTTTTTTCTGAAATGGGTTTATTTAACTATTGTATTATCTCTTTTATTAATCTAGGTAATTTAGAATTTTGTAAATTTTCATCCATTTCACTGAGATTGGCATAGAGCTGGACAAAATAACTCCAAATTATTACTTGATTTCTTCCACTTTGGTGTGAATTCAATCCTTCTCAGTTTTAATACTGTTAATTTTACTTTCTTCTTTCTTGTTTTCAATTAAATTAATAAAAAATTATATATTTTACTATTTTAATAGAACCAAATCTTAGTTTTATTTTTAGTTCAATAGTTTTCTTGAAATTTTATTAATGATTCCTTTGATTTTTTTTTTTTAGAATTTCAAATTTTGTATTTAATGGTTTTAAATTTGTTCTTTCTCTGGTTTTTCTACATTTTATTCATTTAGAGATTTAAAATTTCCCTTTATAGCTGCTTTAGCTGTAACCCATATGCTGTGGTGTGCTGTCTCATTATTGTAACCGTCTTAAGTAAAATTATTAATTATTTCTCTGGTTTTCTCACCCTCTCATTGTTTATAATTAAGTTATTTAGTTTACAAGTAATTTTAGTCTGCTTTCCATGACCTTTATTAAATGTAATTTATATTGCATCATAATCTGAAAATGCTTTACTTCATTATATTTAATCAGGATTTTTTTGTCCTAATACCTAATCAATCTTTTCTTGGTGTCTTTTACCATTGAGGGAAAAAAAAAAGGTATATTCCTTTCTGTACACATACAATTTACATCAGAAGCCTACCATATCTAATATTTTTTTTTCTAAAATTCTATTTACCTCTTTAACTTCTTTCTTGTTTATTTTGTGTTTAGTTCTGAGAGAGTAATGATTTTCCTGTCTATGTCTTCCTATAACTCATGTAACTTCTCCTCTAAGAATTTGGAGGCTCTAGCACTTGATGAATAAATGATATTTTGCCTTCTGATTCTTGGATATCAGGTAAGTTTTCCTTGATAATTTCTTAAAAGATGTTATCTAGGCTTCATTTATTGTTTTGTTTTGGGTTTTTTTTTTAGATTTTTTTTGCAAGGCAAATGGGGTTAAGTGGCTTGCCCAAGGCCACACAGCTAGGTAATTATTAAGTGTCTGAGACCGGATTTGAACCCAGGTAATCCTGACTCCAAGGCCGGTGCTTTATCCACTACGCCACCTAGCCACCCATTTTTATTGTATTTAAAGCATGATTTTATGATTTTCAAGTAGTTCAATAATTCTTCAATTTTCTCTTTTGAATCTATTTATCAGGTCAGTTTATTTTTCCGTTGAGGTATTTTGAATTTTCTTTTTATTTTTGATTGATTTTTGATGTCTTATAAATTTATTAGTTTCCACTTGTCAACTTTTAATTTTTAAGGAATTATTTTCTTCCAGCTTTTGCATCTTCTTTTATATTTGTGCAATTGTGTTTTTTAAGAAGTTGTTTTCTTCAGTAAATTTTTATTTGGCTTTTAACCACACTACTGAGTCTCTCTTGCATATAAGTATTATTTCTTTTCCCCAATCTTTCCACCTGATTTTAAAAATTCATTTTAAGTTTTTCAAAGAGAAAATTTTGGACTGGAGACCAATTCATATTACCCCCCTATAGCTTCACACGTTGGTTTTTACCCACTGTCATATTCTGAGATGGTATTGTGATATTACTTGTCATCAAGATATCTTTCTATGGTCAGGGTTCTTTTTTTTTTCTTTCTTACACATTTTTAGGCAGTTCATGATTTCTAAAATTGAATTCTGCTCCTGTACCACAAAGTTCGTTGTCCCAAGCTTCTTAAGCTGGAAGTCAGGGGCCGGCTCATAGACTTTCCTTGCTAAAGTCTCAGGTACTAATGTCTTTCATTATCAAAAAAAAAAAAAAAAAAAAAAAAAAAATTACCTTACTATAGAAACAAATTACATTGTGAGCAACTGTGGCTGATCAGACCAATATGAGCTTGGTAAGCACTTTTGGGCACAAAAACTCCAAATGAACACCTGGGGTGGTAACTCTCAGCTTACATATCCCATGTTTTCTTTGAGCTGATTCAATTCTGTCTTACTCATAGAGCACAATGCCTTTTCTGATAAGGACATGCCACTCCTTGTGATCCTGTGCCTGTGTCTCCAATGCTGCATAATCAATTCTAAAGTTCTTGAAAGAGCCATTAAGGTTGTCCTTATAATGTTTCTTCAGACCCTCTTGTGAGTGCTTGTCCTGTGTAAGTTCTCCATAAGATAATCTTTTTGTCAAGTATACATTTGACATTTGAAAACTATTATCATCCCATCTCTCCCTGGGGTAACATTTGAATGCTTGGCAGTTTAGCTCAATAAAGGACCTCAGTGAATGGAATCATATCCTGTCAGGTTATTTTTGGAATCTTTCTAATATAATTTAAATGGAAATGATCCAGTTTCCTGATATGACATGGGTAGATTGTTCAGGTTTCATTGGCATATAGCAAGGAAATCTCAGGTACTAGAGATTTGTCTACTGTTTTAGGAGTTGCCTTTTCTCTTTACTCTAGCTGTTCACATCCTCTAGGTCTCCCATGTTGCTTCTGCTCTGGGACTAGAGGCTTCACTTCTGGCCTGCTGTGTCATTGGCATGCTAAGCCTAGATCGTAGGTCCCTGGTTGCTGATGCAGGTGAGAATCTCCTGTTGCCCCGCCATGTCTTCCAGCATTGGACTATATTCATCCAACAACTGAGTGAGACACAGACCTCTCCTGAAGACCTTTCAAAGTATCTTAAGCTAGAAAATTTGTCCACCCTATCTTTTTTGTGAGTTCTGTCTTTCCAGAATCTATTTAGAAGCTTAGCTAATGTTTTCTAAGGGAAGCTGTGAGGAGCTCAGGGAAGTTCCTGGCTTCTTTCCCCATCTTGGCTCCACCTCTCCACAAGCACTATTTTTCTTCCCTAGAACTGTTACCAGGGCTCCCATTCATATGAGGGTTCTTCTTTATTATAGGACTATGACCTGGAATTGAAGGTAAAGAGTTCTGCTCTTAGTTCAGCAAAAATCAGTTATTTGATCGCCTTTAAATCTGCAGGATGAGAGCTAAGGAAGACTCAGCTGATTCAGTTGCCCACAAAGCTTACTGCTTCCTGGGGTGGGGGCTGTAGCCTATGCTGCACTGTACTTCATTTTCCTTCCAATGAGGCTGACTTTTCCTGCCAATCTTCTAAATTTTTCCAGGCTAAACAATTGTTTTACTGTATCCTTTTGTTGCTTCTGCTTCTCTAAAATCATTTGCAGACACTATTTTAATGTTGTTTGGAAAGGTTTTGCAAGAGCTCAGAGAAGTTCTTTACCATCCCATCTTGGCTGCTAAAGATCCCTATAAATGGATCTTGGGATTTACTCTAGTAAGGAAGCAAAACTACTCATATATTCCTAATTGAAAAACAATACACTTCTTTAGGTTAAAGGCATCGTCTTTGACCAAGCACTGCAATTTTAGGAGAGATGCACATGGAGTGGTAAGGGAGGAAGGGGACATGGTCAAATCATCAGAATCACCCCTATCAGTGGGGTGAGAGGTGTTACAAGCACATAGTCCTCATATCCCATTTATTCATTCTTTAGAATTTTATCATCCATGATTAGAAGCAACAAATGAGAAAATAAGCAGAACACTAATTGTAAAGGCAGGTATCCTAACAGGAAAATGATATGACAATTTTAAATCTGATGGTAAGGGAGAACATGATTCCAAAAGGCATTTACAAAACTGAAAGTCCAGTAGTCTACAGGAGTTCTAATGGAGATCACTATTGCAAAACAATATTGACCCTTTTTAAGATGATCTTGAATCATCAAGAAACAAATAATTTATATTGTACTCTATTTAAGAAGGTACTCAAGTGTTTGAAATAGAAACAAAATTAAATATGAAGAGAGGACATAGTTTAGAGGCAGTTGGTATATCACTGCATAGAGTTAGGAAATCAGTCACTGGAGTTAGGAAGTTCAAATTCAGCCTTGGAACTCCTCTGAGCCAGTCACTTAACTACCATTTTTGCCTTAGTTTCCACGATTATATAATCAGAATTGTTGTAGGGAACAAATGAGATGCTATATTTTTTTTAATTGCTTAGTAAAGTGCTTGACATGTGGTGAGAACTATGTAAATGGTTATTCCTTTTCTTTCCCTTTACTCTCTGGTTACAATTCCTAGCTTTACCTGTAACCAGGTAATTGAACAATTAATTCTACTTATTTGAAACTCAATTACAACATCCATAAAATGAGAATTTAGGATGAAGTTTCCTTTCAGTTCTAAATCAGTAATCCTAAATCTTGCAAATGAAATTGGTTAAAAAAGTTTTATTGCTTAAAAAAGGAAATTTTTATAACAGGAAAAATCTATATTTTTAAAAGTATATGGGCTGGTTCCTTTTTAGTGGTACTAGATATTCAGTGTCCCTTTGAACTCACATTCATTTGATTTTTATACAATAGGGTAGTGCTTGATTTCTTCTCTGATCCCTGACTTGAACAACAGGTCTAGCATAACAACCTTCTTTGAGAGAACAGTACTTACTTTAAAAGAATAAGTACAGTGATCTGTCAAGATTAATGTCACCCTTTAAAACAAAGACAGCACAATTCCCAGGATGGTTAGTGGAGGCACTGACTTGGAATGAACTAGGTAAAAGAACTAAGATTTCTATGTAATCATAGTTGATTTTTTTTTTCTTCTAAAGCAAGAGATTTTGTTTTTCCTTGTCACAGACCCTAAAGACAGTCTGATGAAACATATGGTTGCTTTTTAAGGAAAAAAATGCTCTTATATGGTTAAAACAAAAAGCATAGAATTAAAGATCAAACCAATTATAATGAAATGTTCTTAAATAATAGAATGTAGACATGTATTTATAGATAGATAGAATGGTAGATAGATGATAGATTGATAGATAGATGGATAGATAGATAGAGAGATATATCCAATTTAATTAACCCTAGAGTTATAACTGTGCTTCTGAGGTCAAAAATAAATTAGGTACTTGAGAGTGACTATAGGACAGATTCACTGAACTTCATAATTTCACCTTGGAAATGTTTGTCATATAATGTTTATATAGAGATGAGGACATATATATTAGAGGCTTCTTTGTAGTAACCAGTGACTTGATCCTCCTGTGTTCCTGTTCTGCTCAATAGAGGATTGGAATTGTTGGTATCAATTTTGGTCTTCCAGGTGGGGACTCATCTGAGCCACAAGGACAAGGTCTGCAAAGGACACTAAGTGGAAGTAATTTTGAAGATGCATAGTGACCACTATCTACTTTTCTTCAGAAAATGTTCCTTCTTAACAAGTAGCAAAGCATTATATCAGCAGCTGTTGTTGAGTGAGATCGTGAAGCGTACTGGTCCAACTCCAGTTCTTCTTTCACTGACCTGAAGGTTGAGTGAGTTTTAATTTCAATGTCACTTAACCTCCACTGAAGTCTTACTCCACTGTGCATCTTGGCAGGAATGTAAGAAGAGTTCACCCTGCAGGCTCTTTAAGGTTTCAGATTTGATAAGAGACTGACATCTGAGAACCACACTTAGCTACACATTAAAATATATGTAAATGTGTCTCTAATTATATTTCTATAGAAACATGTAGATACTACAATAGAAATATTTCAGAGATAGAGGATTAGTCTCAAAGTCACTAAAATATTGATTTAAGTCCCACATTTCATACTCTATGGCCCTGGATAAATTAATTAATTTTTCAATGCCCTAAAAACATTAAAAATTAAAAAGAAATTCTGAGATATAGCTATCCTGCATAGGAATAGCAAATTTCCTTATCTGATTATACCCTGTAAGAATGAGATCACATAATTGCTTCCTAAATTGTTATGGGCTAAAGATAAATATTGTTACTTTTAATAGAACCTAATCTCCTCCAATCAGTGACTCTTTTTGTAACTTTGAATTCTCAGAACCCAGCAAAATGGCTGGCACATAGTAACCACTTAATAATGATTGCTATAGTAAAATGAAATGAACTGAATCTTGGATCATTGTCTACAGGTAGATGCCTTCATCCTGAGGTACTTAATTAGATCTGCCCTATCTTTAAGACAGTAGCATATTCAGCTTTACCAGTCCCTTAAGTTTTCCTCATACATATGCCTCCTTGCCAAACTACTAGAAGGAATTGTCCACATAACCTCATGTATTCTTTCCCCCTTCTTATTTTCTTACAAGATATCTTAATCTACCATGTGACTAAAATGATTTCCTTTAACATTACCATCAATCTCTCACCTTAGAGATTTGAAGATTTTCTTTTCCCTTTCAGTAATTTTTGGCACAAATGACCATCCTGTCCTCCTGGAGACTCTCACTTTCTTATTTTTGACCATGCTTTCTCTCAATTTTCCTCTCTCCTAACCTGTATAAGAAAATTTTTCTTAATTCTTCTTAATATTACTGTTTTTTCCTATTATTTGTGCTTTATTCTGTACATTTTTGTCTATACATCATTGTTTTCATGATGTCTCAAACATTTCACTTTAAGTTCCCTGAGAATAGTTTTTTTACCTTTCTTTAGCATTTAGAATTTAGTTAAATGCCCCATTAATACTATTCCATAGAACATAGTAGGAGTTTAATTAATGCTTGTCAATTGACTGACAAAATAACTTCATTCTCTTTGCTACCATTGCTCTGTGATCCAATTCCTACTCCTCCTTTTTCAAACTTATTCCAATGTTCTCATCTACTCCCATGGGTTTAAGATCTATTCTCCACATTTTGCTCCAATCTCCTAAATTCTAGTCCTGAATAGTTAAGTGACATTTGTCTTTATCTATGAAACCCTATCAGTTGTTAAAATTCAGTGTAGAAAATGGGGTTTCTTATCTTCTTTGAGCATGCCTTTCCTTCATTTAATCCTCCTTCTTTCTGTAGAGGATATCCCAATGTACCATTCATTGAAATTTAAAACCACAGAATCATCATTTACTCTTTCGTCTTCCTCATCCCTTCCTCATAATTAGTGGGTTTCCAGGCCTTAACAATTCTGACTTTATAACATTAAGATTTTACTTCCTTTTTCTTAGCATAAGTTTAATCCCCAGTTTATAGGCAGACATAATTGGCACTGAAGGCAGATCAGCAGGTTTAGTAAAGTAAAAGAAAACATGAGTTCAAATTCTTCTCATTGTTCATAGGTATGTGATCATGGGAAAAGAGGAGGAAGGGAATAAACATTTCTTAAGTCTCTCCTCTAACCAGGTACTGTCCTAAATGTTTTAAAAAAAAATATTATCTCATTTGATCATGGGCAAAACATTTCACCTTTCTGAACTTTGTTTTCATAATCTTTGAAATGAGATTATGGTAGCAGCTACCTTGAAATTCTATGTTATGTTTTGACCAAATGGAATAATGTTCCTAAAGTGTTTTGCAAAACTGAAAACACTATAAAAATGACAGTTATTCTTTATTCCCTTATTATCCACAGTCTAGATAAGTGAAATAGCTTTCTCATTAGTCACTCTACTTCTAGTCTATCTGTTTGATCTCTTAGCCAAAAGAGTAGTCAAATTTTATGCAAATGTATGTATATCAAGTTATATCACTAGCTAGCATATCAAAATATTTAGCTATGCCCCAGTGTGTAAAGGTTAAAATATGAGATATTGAACCAACCTTTAAGACTATATTTTTAACTAACTGTATTTTTTCTTCTTTCTAGCCACTTCATATCACTCCTTTTCAAAAATTTCATATATATCATGTAGATATATTGAAATTTATATTTCATCTACCATCTCCTGCAGCTATATAAGTAACTACTATAAATCATCAAATGACCTCCCCTCTCTTCTTTTTGAAGTTTTCTTTATGACTCAACTTAGCAATCATTTTCATTATGAAGCTATCTAAATTCATTTCATTATGAAACCATCTAAACTCCCCTTTCTCAATTTCCTTTTATGGTATTTATCTATAAGAGAAGCATTAGGGCAGAAAAGATGGGGAAATGACCTCAAAGTCAGTAAGACTTCAGTTTTAATTCTTCATTTGTTAAAATTCTGATGATATGACCCTGGGAAATTAATTTACTTACTCAGTATCCCATATTGTACTCTAATGTAAGAATGTACAGAAAAAGTCACTACTCTCTATTGGTAGATGGAAGTTTATTAAACCAATGAAATCATAAATCTTGGAGCACTCCCCCAAGTCTTAAAAAGCAGTTGTTATATTGCTTGTTGTTAAATGTAAGTTTCTTGTGAAAGAATTCATTTTGATCATTTAAATGCTATAACATATCAAAGAGCTGATTCAAGTGTATATTTAATAAATGGTGAACTGAACATTTTCTATTCAAAATTAATTTATAGAGCATTTATAGTTTATGTGTACATATAATAGATATGGTAAAATATCATATAGATGTGTGTTCATATATACATACATATACTCTATACATATAGGTGTGCATATATATGTATACATAACATACTTGGACGTTGTGTTTATGTATGCCTATATATTTTTCTCTAATTTATGTATATATATAGATAGATATATAGATATAGAAGGATATACATATATATATATATGTTCATACAGATACATACCACACATGTATTCTATATTTTAAACATATATATTAGATATATTCACATGAAACATATATGCTATATAAATTTATGTTGATTATAGCATGTTCAGTTCAACAAATGTTCTAGTATTTAAAAAATAAAAATGAATTCCATTTCAAGAAAATTACATTTGATATCTAATAACATAACATATTCAGTTAAGACTTTGGGGGATGTGTCCTGGATTTGTGATTTCATTGATTTAGCCAGTTTCCATCTATCGATGGAGACTGGTGATTTGTTTGTATACTCTCACATTAGAGTACTGCATGGGGCACTGAGAAATCAAATGAATTAGAAATTTCAGAGAGGCAGCATGCTCATGCCTATATAGAATATATCTATAGATATTCAGAACATATATTTTTAATTATGTCCCTTTTGTGTCTATAATAGATATAAGATGAACAAATTGACAGGTGGGTCTTTTTATGACACCTTTGTTTTTAATGTTATGTTTTTCATTTAGCCAGTGACTATTGTCCTTTTTAAGAGATGTTAATACATCATTAACTCTTTCATTCTCTGGTGAGTTCCTCAATGCATAAAGTAGGAAAGTGCAAATTTTCTCTAATGATTTGAAAGATCTCACATCTCAATATAATCAACTACACTCACCTGATAAGATGTATGCCTGTCTACACAAAACACATTCAAGACCTTCACAGGGTTGCACTATTTGAGCTGAAGCTATTATGATTTAAGTCCTTACTCAACCAATAATGAACTGAGTAACCCTGGGAAAATCATATCACCTATATGGACTTTCAATTCCTTTCAACTCTAAGATTCTCTCATTCTTTGGTTCTAAGTGATCATTGATTTTGTTTCTAAGTGAACCAAATTTGACATAAGGGAAAAAAAGTCTCTCTTCAGCCTCTTTTTATTATTGTAAAGCACTGGAATTTACTGAGATTTCTGGTTAGTTTGTCTATTTCCCTTGGTGCACACATTCATGTCTCTCTTGAATGTCAGTGAAAAATCCCAGAATATGATCAGATGTTAGCAAGCAATCATCTACCACAGGGGTATTGTTAAATAGTACAAAAGTATGGGAAG
This sequence comes from Macrotis lagotis, assembly GCF_037893015.1. Classification (NCBI taxonomy): domain Eukaryota; kingdom Metazoa; phylum Chordata; class Mammalia; order Peramelemorphia; family Peramelidae; genus Macrotis; species Macrotis lagotis. Next base: position 249,880,877 of record NC_133660.1, read on the forward strand.
GATTGAGATATAGGAGGTAGAATGCTGACCTCAGAGACAGGAGAGAATGAATGAATGAAGGAGAATGTATTAAGCACTTATTCCTTGCAGAGCTCTGTGAAGTGTGGTAGATTAACAAAGAAAAATAAGACAGTCCTTAAATTCAACAATCTCTTATTTCAATGAAAAGAGAGAACATGAGGGTGTTTCAACTTCAAGCCAGATGCAAAGGCTCTATCATCCTTCGAGTACATGGCAAAGCAGCTCTTAATTAATGTTGTTTCAAAAGGTGGAACTATATTGGTTCCTAAGAGTTTCAAGGATTTTGGTGTGAAGAGATTTCTTTTCTATATTTTCATTGGATGTGGTTATTGAGGATTTTTGGAAATATATCAATGATTGGTTTTGGTATTAGCAGGCCCCTTCTCCAGAAGACTTGCTTCCCTCAATAATGCCTAAAAGAGCTTAGCTATCGTTGTCCATTGTTCATTCTCAAAGAAGACCAGTGACTCCAGGAAAATGATGTTTTGACTTGCAAGTGAACTGGATTTAAATGAGGTAGAATTCTGCAGAGTCATCAAGCCAACTCATTCCTCCAGAGTCATCAAAGTCTAGAGGTGAGAAGTAGGTCAAGCTAAATGGCAGTGGTCTTTAGGATAAAATGAAACAATTTGACACTTTCAAGATCTTTCTCAAGTTTCAGTTTTGCTGAGTCAATACACATTCCGTAGCTCAAGACTAGTTCAGGGGAGTCTGAAGTGCAAGTCTTCCCTAGACGCTAATTAATTCCACATTCTTCCTTTTCTTGGGTAAAATTTCCTCACCTGGGTGATCTTTTGGCATCTGTCCTAGTCTCATTTCCCTTATTTATAAAACAAGAAAAACAAAATTATAGTATCTACCTACTGGACTAGGGTGAGGTTCTGAAATTTGTTTGTGTCATATATGCCGACATATATGTGTATGCATAAATACATAGATATACATAAACTTGCAAATATATTTCAGAACCTCCCTAGCAACACATAAGCAAGTATGGCAGCTATTATTAAACTAATCTAGCCTATGTGTGTTTTAATATGAATATATAAACAAGCACAAATTAGTTTATATATGTGTGGATATGTGTGTATGTTTATGTTTGAATGTGTGCTTATAGCTGAAAATGTATGAATATTTATTAAATTAATGTAGGCAAAGATTAAAAAATAGGAGTGTCAATTTTATTAGCTTTGATATTATATTAAATTCATTATACAAATTAGGGTATATATTATATCACTATATATTTATATTTATGAATAGTTTTCTCTTGTAAATAGATTATGTTATATTTACATTGATAATTTTTATATATTTGATATATTGCTATATAGTGTATGATTTTATTTATTATAATTACTATATTATATATTTATATAATTTATAATGAATGATTATAATAGTTACAATTACATTAACCATATGTTAAATATATTTAATTTGCATATTTACTGAATCTAATGCAAACATAGGTGTGTAAACAATTATGTGTATGTGGGTATATATGGAAATACATACTACTATACATGTTTAATGATTATGTATGTGCCATATATGTTGCAATATAGTGGTACATATAGTGATGTGTGTTTTCCATAACACAAGTATGAGCATATATACAATGCCAGAAAAGATAGATATATGGATTTATACACATGTGTGTACACTTACACACATGCAGATTACATGATTATATACTCTCATAAATATATGCATAAAGATGTGATGATGATGATGATGATGATGATGATGATGATGATGTTTGTCTTTGTTATTTTAGGTTTTTGCAAGACAATGGGGTTAAGTAACTTGCTCAAGGCCACACAGCTAGGTAATTATTAAGTGTCTGAGGCTGGATCTGAACTCAGGTCCTCCTGACTCCAGGGCGAGTGCTCTATTAACTGTGCCACCTAGCTGCCCCTTTGTCCTTTGTTTAGGAAAAAAATAAACATGATATCAGGGTGATGCAGCCATGACATACATGTGAATGTGATATGAGTGGTGTGCTATGTCAAATCACCAGCCTCATTTTCTCCTCCAGCGATATCTGAGTCCAGTGATCAGATAAGGATCAAGAAAACTGGAGATGGTCCCGGATGCAAGGTAGCATTCCTAGATCCATTCAACCATAATTCAGGGAAACAATTCTTACAGAGGTAAGACCTGACAACTTTCTCTCTAGGTGTTGCATTCCAAAAATCCTCAATAACCACATCTACTGAAAATATAGAAAAGAAATCTCTTCATACCAAAATCCTTGGAACTGTTAGGAACCAATATAGTTTCACCAGTGTCAAGTGTCTGAGTACCTGAACTTCAGTCTTCATGACTGTAGGGATGGTTCAACATTCACTATACCACCAAGCTGCCCAATATATTTGTATGTATTATATTGTCTGCCTATATATCCAAACTTGCGTGTATACACACACACACACACACACACACACACACACACACATATATATATATATATATATATATACACATACATACATACATATATTTGTGTGTATTTATGTAATTATAAGCATTTTGTAAATTGTGGTAATGGGTTGTTTTTTGCTTATTTTTTGGAATTATGAACCTAGCATTATGTTGGTCATTAAAGCTACTTGGGGAGGTGGAGCCAAGATGGCTCCAAATACCTTTAAAAAATGACTCTAGGAAAAACTCCAGAGCAGCAGAACCTACAAAAAGACAAATTGAAACAATTTTTCAGCCAAGATAATTTGGAATACCTGCAGGAAACTATTGTAAGAGAGAAGTAGGTCCAGTATAGGCTATACCAGAACCAATGCAGACCAGGGTCTATCACAGACTTGTCCCACTGAACAAGGAGGAGACCCTCAGGAGAATTACTCACTGGCACCAGTGGTGGTTTCTAGACCACTCAATATAAAAATGCCAAAGAAAAATCTATGCCAGCAGCTCTCTCACCTGGGTGAAACTGGAGCCCAGGGCAGCTCAAAACAGCCCCAGTGAAGACCAGTCCCAGTAAACAGGAGAAGGCCTGGGTTGACCTTTTCTCGAGCTCTGAGCCCACAGAGAGCAATGAGGCTGAATAGCTGGTCAAAAGGAGATAACATGGGTGTTTGTGCAAGCACTGAGGCAGACTCTGTTTCTTTGCCCATACTCAGATCCTGGTCTCAGTCCTGGGTGGAAGCCCAGTGGGAAGAGCAATAATAGCACACCCCAGTGTGTGACCTCAGGGGACTTGAAACCAGTTTCATAATTCCAAGGCAGAAGAGTGTTTGTGGTAACCTAAAGATAAGAACACAGGCCAGGAGAGTATTCAGCTCATCTCCTTAGATCATACCCCCTTGGAAGAACTGAAAGCTTACAGGTGCTTAGGACTATTGAAATAGCTGCACAAAACCCTGAAAGCTTGGAATAGTGTGCCCTCCATCCTGGACATAGAACCCTACTGTAATAAAGAGTTAAAATAAAGTCAAAGACTGGTAAAATTAGCAAACAAGAACTAAAAAAAGTGACTAGCAAAAGGTACTATGGTGACAAGGAAGAAGAAAATATAGAAGAAATTAACACAAATCTCAACTCATAGAACAACTCAAAAAGGATTTTGAAAATGAAGGAAGAAAGATAGAGGAAAAATTGGGAAGAGAAATGAGAATAATGTGAGAAAATCATGACAAACAAATCAATATTTTAGTAAAGGAGACAGTAAAAATACTGAAGGTAGTGTTGACCATAGTGTTAAAAAAAGTACCAAAATGCCATCAATATACATATTTTAAAAATTCTGTAGAGCAATTTGGACCTATACCCAAAGGCCAATAAAACTGTACATGCCTTTTGATCCAGCAATAACACTACTATATCTGTATCCATAAGAAATCATAAGAAAAGGTAAAAAGAATGCATGTAAAAAACTTTATAGCAGTTCTTTTTATAGTGACAAAGAATTAGAAATTGAGGTGATAAGAATAAAACTCCTTAAAAAGTAGAACTGGCCAAATGAAAAAGGAGGTATAAAAGTTCACTAAAAGAAATCAATAATTCCTTTAAAAGTAGAATTGAGAAGATGAAAGCCTAATCACTAAGGAAAGTCAAGAAACAATTAAAGAAAACCAAGAAAATAAAAAAAGTGTAAAATACCTCTTAGGTAAAGTAGCTGACCTGGAAAACAAATTCTGTAGAAATAATTTAAAAGTTATTAAACTACCTGAGAGTCATGATCAAAAAAGAAAAGAATCTAGACAACATCTTTCAGTAAATTCTTAAGAAAAACTGTCCTGATATTCTTGAACCGGAGGGGAAAATAGAAACTGAAAGAAATCACCAATCATTCCCTAAAAGAGATCTCAAATTCTAAAAGTGTATTATTTCAAGTCACAAGAAAAAAGAACAACTAAAGTATCCAGAAGTCATAATGAGGATAACACAAGATTTACCAGCTTCTACATTGAAGGATTGTAGGTTTTGGAATATGATATATTGCAAGACAAAAGAGCTAGGATTATATTCAAGAATCAATTACCCAGCAACATTTAGGGGGAAAGATAGATATTCAATGAAATTCAGGACTTTCAAACTTTTCAATTGAAAAGACCAGAGCTAAACAGAAAATATGATCTCCAAATATAAGTCTCAAGGGAAACATAAAAATCTAGGCTGGAAAGGGAAATCATAAAGGAATAAATGATGCTTAACTGTTTAGATTCTTACATGGGAAGATGGTAACTCATGAGAATTTTCTCATGAACAGGGCAGTTAGAGTAAGTATATAGAGAGGAAACAAAAGTTAAATTAAAATGAAGGGATGAATGAATGTACTAGAAGAGGAAAGGGAGAGGTAGAATGGAGCAAATTATATATATAAAAGAGGGAAGAAAAAAACTTTTACAATGGAGTGGAACAAGAAAGGAGCTGAGTGGGCAATATTAAACATTACTGTCATCAGCATTATCTCAAAAAGGGAATAACATACTCAATTGGATATAGAAATAAATCTCACCCTACAAGAAAGTAAAGAAATAGGATTAGAGAAGAAGGCAGGGAACTGGAAGGGAGGGAGTAGTCAGAAACAAAACACTTTTGGGGAGGGATTAGGGTGAAAGGAGAGAGAGAATAGAATAACAGGGAGATATAGAATGAAAGGAAATACAATTAGCAATAATAACTCAAAAATATTTTGATGCAAATTTCTCTGACAAAGATTTAATTTCTCAAATATGAAATCAAATCTATAAAAATAAAATTATTTCCCCAATCTAATTTCAGATGAGGATATCAATGCCATCAATATCCATATTTAAAAAATTCTGTAGAGCAATTTGGACCTATACCCAAATGCCAATAAAACTGTATATACCTTTTGATCCAGCAATAACACTACTATATCTGTATCTATAAGAAATCATAAGAAAAGGTAAAAAGAATACATGTAAAAAACTTTATAGCAGTTCTTTTTATAGTGACAAAGAATTAGAAATTGAGGGGACACCCATCATTTGGGGAATGGCTGAACAAACTAGGGTATATGGAAGTGATGAAATTCTATTGTTCTTTAAGAAATCACGAGTGACCAGATTTCAGAAAATCATGTAAATGCTTGCATGAATTAATGTTGAGTGAATTGAACAGAACCAGAAGGACATTGTACACATTAAAAAGAACATTTTATAATGATTAGCCATGATGAATTTGTTCTTTTCAACCGTACAATGAGCAAAGATAATTCTAAGGGACTCAGAATGGAAAATACTTGCTGAATCCCATTGCTGCTTTCAGTGAGCAAACAACAACCTGATGAACTGGGTCCTTTGCATGCAGGGCTGTGTCTACCAATCAGTAAGGGAACTATGATGTCTGAATTCAGAAACAAACTATTTGATTTTGGTTTTATTTTTCCTCTCTTATGATTTTTCCCATTTTGTTCTGATACTTCTTTCACAGAAATATTAGTATAGAAATGTGGTTAACATATTTATTCCCATATAAGCTAGATTACTCATCATCAAGTGGAGGGGAAGGAAAAACTCAAAACCTTATAAAATATGAATCTTGAAAACTATCTTTGCATGGAGCTGGAAAAATAGCTCCATAGTGAGCAGAACTAGAGAAACATTGTACAACCTGATGGCGGTGTGGGGGGTGATGATCAACCTGGATGTACTTGTTCATTCCATCAGTGCAACAATTAGGGACAATTTTGGGCTATCTACGATGGAGAATACCATCTGTATCTAGAGAAAGGATTGTGGAGTTTCAGCAAAGACTATTACCTTTAATTTAGGAAAAAAAAGTTATTTTATTTTGTAATTTTGCTATCACTTATATTTTATTTTTCTTCCTAAAGATATGATTTCTCTCTCATCACATTTAACTTAAATTAATATATACCATGGAAACAATGTAAAGACTCACAGACTGCCTTGTGTGGGATGGGGGGAGGGAAACAAGATTAGGGGAAAAATTGTAAAACTCAAAATAAATTAAATCTTTAAAAAAGAAAAAAAATAGCTCCATGGCTAATAGAACAGAAAGGGAAAATGCAAAAAGCTGTAGGGGATGTAGAGGAAAGGAAACATTACTGCATTTTTGATAGAGTTATGAACTGGTACAACTATTCTGTAATTTGTAATTATGCTAAAGTACTATTAAAACCCACATATATCCTTTGCTTTAGCAATGCCACAACTAAATCTGTATCCCAAAAGAGATGAAACACAAAAAGAAAGAAGTCCTATCTATTCAAGTATATTTATAGCAGTCCTTTTCTGGTGGAAAGGAATTAGAAATGCAGGGGATATCCATCAGTTGTGAAATGATTTAAAAAATTGGGATATATGATTATGATGAAATATTATAAGAAAGGATGAGCAGAATGTTGTCAGGAAACCTTAGAAAGACTTACAAGACCTGATGCAAATTTAAATCTACTGTGTACAAAAAATAGCAGCGATGTTGTAGGATGATCAGCTGTGAATAACTTTGCTTTTCTCAGCAATACAATGATCCAAGCACAAAAGATTTGGATGATATATGTTGAATGTATAGAAATGAAATTATGAGGAATACCATCTATCCCTTGAGAAAGAACTAAGGGTATCTGAATATAGATTGAAGCATATGTTTTTTACTTTATTTTTTGAGGCTTCCTTGGCAGTGGGGTTCCAAGTTGTCTTTCAAAAAATGCCTATTTTGTAAATTAGACTACAGAGTGTGTTTCAGGAAGACTAGTGCTTCTGGTGAGAGGGCCACCTTTTATATCTACCTGACCCACTCTCACCTTGACCTCAAGAATCTATAACTTGCACAGCAGTCATATCCTGTTAAAACATTTTTGCAGAAGGGCTAAACCAGGTTGAGAGTAACCAAAGTAGTATCAAACTCATTGGTTAATGGCAAGTGTCTATCCTAAGTATGTGAAGTTTTCCACTATTGGAGTGGGTGGATGAGAACACTTCATTCCAACAATCATGAAAGCAGCTGAAGCAAACACTGTGAATTGCTTAAAGCTTGGTTAAACTTTGAAGATGCCAATGTCATCCACTGTATCTAAGGTTATCACCAGTCTTCTCGACTCTGTCTTGCTACTGAATCATGTTGATTTTGGAAGAGAGAGTGAGACCAATGACTTCATGCAACTCTGTGTCACAAATCCAATTTACTGCAGAATCAAAAGACATCTCTCATACCACTTTACCATTTTTAACTCAAAGTCCTGTGGTGAAGCAGTAGATGTGGATACACTGGGATCTGTAGACATAGCCCTTCATGCAAAGGACCCAGGTCATAATGTCGTTGTTTGCTCACTGAAAGCAGCAATGGGATTCAGCAACCCTCTGGGTATCTGAACAATCCTTTTAAGGATAACACTCATAACTCTTGTTATTAGAAAGGGGCTAGAAAAGGTACCATAAAAATTATCTCCTTATCCAACCTTATTCTGTTTACTATAACAGATGGGGATCCCAACTGGGGTTCAAGCAGACACACACACACACACACACACACACACACACACAGCTTCTGGAAATTTCTGGCCAAGATGGAGAGAATACAGGCACTGTTTTCCTGGCTTTCCCTTAGAACTGACATGAATCAAGCCTCTTAACAGATTTTGAACCCACAGAACCCAGAGAAAAGCTGAGGAGAACATTGAACAGCAAAGTCTGTGACAAGGGAGTATGAGTGAGCTGGGAGAAGAGAGCCAGTGCATGTGTGGCAGGGTGAGACCAGTGTTATAACCTAAGAACAGCAGAAGAAGCCTTTTCTGTGTGCAGGGTGGGCAGGAGAGCACCAGAGCAGCAGCCCAGATAGCTATCTGATTAACTTAACTGGTCTGGAAGACCCAGGCTGTGAGCCCCCTTGTTTCCAGTTGAGTACCTCCCCCTCCACCCAATCCTGTGGGATTTTCTCCTGAACAAATGCAGTAACAGCCCCAGATTGTTTGCACCTTGCCCCAAGGAGCAACAGGTCACCCCCAGCACTGATTGCAGTTTAAATTGATTGTCTATCCCCAGTGTCACAGCAGTCTTGTTGCACCCCCAATTCCAGGGCTAGGGATTGGGCCAGTAAACAACATCACAGACACTCTAGAGAAATCTTCTGGCATCCCTTACAAACTGTCTCACTGAGTCATCTCCTGAAGTGGCCAAGGTGTCAAGGGATCTCAACAACAAAGGTCTGTAAACCAGCTCCTCCCCCAAGACAAAACTCTAGGGAAAGGGCTCAAAATGAAGAAAGGCCAGTGTAAAACTGGGTCCATTGAATTGTTACCTTGAAAATAAGGATCCTAACTCAAAGAGGACTTGAGCTTCAGAGGAGAATATATACTGGTCTCCAACCCAGAACAATTTCTTAGAAGAGATGAGAAAGGAGTTTAACAATCAAGTGTAAAAATTGGGAAAAGAAATGCAAAAGAAAATTAGTATCTTACAACAAGAAAATAAATCCCTTGAAAATATAATTGACAAGTTCAAAAAGAAATTAATTCAAAAACACAATCGGGCAAATGGAAAAAAAAGTCCTTCAGAAATATAATTAACCAATTAGAAAGAGAGATGCAAAAGGTAAATGAAGAAAACACTTCTCTAAAAAAAATTGGAATCTGTGGAAACTAATGACTTCATGAAATACCAAGAATCTGCTAAATAATATCAAAAAATAAAAAAAAATCAAAGAAAATGTAAAATACCTCACCAACAAAACAACAGACCTGGAAAATAGATCCTGAAGAGACAATTTAAGAAGCATAGGACTTTTTGAAAACTTTGAAGAGAAAAAAAGCCTATGTTCCATATTTCAGAATACAGTGAAGGATGAGTGCTCTGATACCTTGGAACCAGAGGGCAAAATATTCAATGGAAGAATACATCAATCCCCCACCTGAAAGGGATGCAAAATGGAAAAAAAGGATTATTGTGGTCAAATTCCAGAAATACAGATCAAGGAGAAAATCCTGCAAGCGGCCAGAAAGAAACAATTCAAATACTAAGGAGCCACAGTCAGGATTAAACAGGGCCTGCCTGCATCAACATTAAGGATCAAAGGACCTGAAATATGTTCTTCTAGAGTGTAAGGGAACTTGGAATTCAGTCAAGAATTCACTATCCAGCAAAACAGCCTTCTCTTCCAAGGGAAGAGATGGACATTTAACAAAATAGGAGAGGTTCAACTTTCCCTATTGAAAAGCCTGGAGCTAAAGAGAAAAATTGATCTATAAACAGGAGACTCAATAGGTATATGAACCAGTAAAAAAGGGGGAAAACTGTTATTCAACTGGCTATATATCCCCACCTGGAAGAAAGATGTTAATAGTTCTTGAGAATTGTAACTATTAGAGGGAATATACTTAGGCAGAATTAATGGACACTCATGACTTGTCCATGACATTGATGGAATGAGTGAAAAAGGGGGACAGTAAAGAGATGGAAGTATGAAGGAGATTGAATGTGGTATATTACATCACAGGAAGAGGTATAAAGGACCTATTGCTATGGAGTGTAAGAAGGGAGAAGGTGTGAACCTCCTGAAATTTACTTTCATCAGATTTGGCTCAAAGAGGGATTAACACACACACACACACACACACACACACACACACACACAAACACAGACACACACACACTCAGTCCAGTTTAGAAATGTATTTTATATTTCAAGTATTAAGAGGGGAAAGGGAGAGAGAGGAGGAAAAGAGGAACTGACAGGAGAAAGGGAAAGGGAAGGAAGAAGGGGCAAAGGGAAAGGGAAAGAAAAGGAAGGGGCATTACATAGAAGGGGCAAACATAAGGAAGGTGATGTTATTAAGAAGCAAAATTCTGGGGCAAAAGGATAAGATAAAAAGGGGGGAAATACAAATAGAGGGAACATAGAATGGAGAGCAATAAAGAGTTAGCAATCATAACTTTGAATGTGAATGGGATGAACTCTACCATAAAATATAAGTAGATATGAGAGTGGATTAAAAATCAGAATCCTACAACATGCTGCTAACAAGAAACACATTCGAAGTGGATATATATATATATATATATATATATATATATATATATATATATATATATTTATATGCAGAGTAAAAGTGAAAGACTGGAGAATATATTAAGCTTCAGCTGAGTTGAAAAAGGTAGGGGTAGAAATCTTTATCCAGACAAAACAGCTGGAAAAATAGATGTCATTGAAAATGATAAGGAAGTAAACTATATCCTCCTAAAAGGTACCATACACAATGAGGTAATTTTCTTTTTTTTCCTATTTCTCTTATGTGGGGTATTGAGACCCTAACCCAAAATGACTACTCGGAGTCATCTCAAAATAGCAGCAAAGTGTAAGAGTTTATTTTTGGTTCTCAGGAGAAGCGGGGCAGTCTGTTACTTTCTATAATGCTGGAGCAGGGAAAGCCAGATTACAGAAGCTGAAGCAAGTTTAAAAAAACACAAAAACCACAACCCACTTCCCCTCCTCTTTTCTGTTGGCCTTTGGAACAATTGTCTTTTTAAAATTTATTTATTTATTTTTCTTCAATCTGCACATGAGTATTTCCAAGTTACAAAATATCCCTCCACCCTTTCCCATAGCATTTTACTTACATATTTTGTTAAACATGTTTACAAATTAGTAATTTTTGGCATGAGTAATTAGGATTAAGGGAAAGAGATAATTTTTATAAAGTGTTCACCAGATTTGGAAGGAGTATTTTTTTCTGTGTGTTTTGTTTTGTTTTGTTTTTCTTCCTCTGGTTGGGGATAATATATTCTCTAACCAGACAAATGCAGTTGCCCTAGCTCCCTGGACTGCCAAGAGGAGCTGCTTCCATCAAGGTTGTTCATCTCATATTGTTGTTGTCAATGTGCACCAATGAAGTAATTTCAACACTAAATATGTACCAAGTGATATAGATACAAATTCTTAGAGGAGAAGCTGAATGAGTTATAGGAAGACATAGGTAGCAAAACTAATAGTTGGTGATCTTGACTTCCCTCTCTCAATATCAGATAAATCTAACCATAAAATAAAGAAATAGGAAATAAAGGAGGTAAGTATAATGTTGGAAAACTTAGACATGATAGACCTGTGTAGAAAAATGACTGGGGATAGAAGCAAATATGTCTTTTTTTCTGCAGAATATGGCATCCACACAAAATTGACCATGTGCTAAGGCATAAAAAATTTCATAATCAAATTCAGAAAGGCAGAAATAGTAAATACATCCTTTTCAGAGCATAATACAATAAAAATCATGTGCAATAAGGGGCCATGTAGAGGTAGAACTAAACTAATTGAAAACTAAATAATCTCCCTCAGTTGGTGAATGGCAGAGAAATTGTTGTATGTGTATGTGATAGAACAAAGTTGTTCAATTAGAAATCAGAAGGAATGGAATTTCAGAGAAGCCTGGAAAAACTTGCATGCATTGATACTGAGTGAGAACAGCAAAATCAGAAGAACCTTGTACACCTTCACAAGAACATGGGGGTGAGGACCAACCTGGATGGACACATTCACATCGTCGAGCAATGATCAGGTACAATTTTAGGGGGTCTGTGACAGAGAATACCTTCTGTTTCCAGAGAAGGAACTATAGAGTTAGAACAAAGATCAAAGATTATTATCTTCACTTTTTAGAAAGTTGTCTTATTTAACTTAATTTGACTATCTCTAATTTTTTTTTCTTCCTTAAGGATATGTTTTTTTTTTTCTCTCAACACATTCAATTTCAATTTATGCATATCATATCAAATTGTCTTCCTTTGGGCATATGGGGGAGGGAAGGGAGGGAGGCAGAAAAACTGTAAAATTCAAAACCTTACAAATCATGATTGATATCAACTACTATTTTATATAATTGGAAAACAAATAAAATATTCATATAATTTTAAAAATAAGAAACACCCACATACATGCACAAATTATTAAAAAACTTCATAAAAGATTCTACTCATCATAGGTGCATGGAATGTACACACACTCATAGACAATACAAGATGCAATAGAACTCAACAGATTTCATATTTGCATAGCAACCCTGAGTGAAATAAGACTGGCAGGAAAATACCATGCCATGATCATCAGCATCAAAGTTCCCACCATAACAAATCCTGATGAAATAAAAGAAAAATTTTTTGAAAACCTGGAGACACTTATCATCAATGTATCAAAAACAGATTAAGTTTATAATGCTGGTTAACTTTAATGCTAGATGTGGCTCAGATTACAAGACATGTAAGGGAGACCTTGGGAGAAAGGGAGTTGGAAATAGCAACAGCAGTGGTCACCTACTACTGAAGCTTTGCACATCTCATGACTTTGACATTACAAACATTGTTTTCCATTCACCTAAACACAGTAAAACTTCCTGGATGCACTTTCACAGCAAACACTGACAAAGAATAGAGAGATAGAAGGAAGAAGATACAGACAGTATGTGAGAATGAAATAGTACTGTGTGGAACAGAGTGCTGGATTAATCAAGCACTCATTGTTTGCAAGATAAATATTCATGTTCAACTGATGTGGTTGCCCCAAGACAAAATGCTAGTGCATAAGAATAAATATCAGGAAATTAAAGTGCCTCTGTGTGTGCAAGCAGTTTTTGGATGACTTTTAGGGAAAGTTGCCAACAGTGGAACAGAAAGAGTGGACAGCTTTCAGAGATTTGGTATTCAGCAGTGCATTTGCTCACCTGGGTCGGAACACTCACAAACATCAGGACTAATTTGATGAAAATGATGAGTTTCTACAGAAGCCACTACATGAAAACTCCAGAGGGTTTTCAAATAGGATTTCAACCATATTTAAGAAGGCAGCATTTAATTCCATCAAAAGTAAAGTACAATGAAAGTAAGAAAGATGTAAGATTCTAGGTTTAGTAAGAAGTTCAGTTTTATGTGAATAGTTACAGTCTGAAGTGCTTTTATGATGTACTGAAAGCTATTTTTGGGCCAAAGACATAGTGCTTCTCTACTATTCAGTGCTGATGGATCGACATTGATGAATGAGACATAATCCTAGAGAGATGCAGTAGACACTTCCATAGTGTTCTTACCAATCATCATTAATGCGGAAGCCATTGAGCATTTACCTCAAGTTGAACTCCATCTGTCTTTAGCTGAAATTCCAACTGAAGAAAAGAATTTTACTGTCACAAGGTTCCTTTCCTGTAACAAAGCACCTGGTGCTTATTCTATTCCAGCTGAGATTTACAATGTGGGGCAGTCCATTGCTCAGATAAAATCTTACCGAAATTTTCCAGGTTATATGGCATGAGGAAGCAATCCCCTAGGAATTCAAGGATGCCTCCTTTGTCTATCTCTGTAAAGTTAAAGAGGACAGATTATCCTGTTTCAATCACAGGGGTGATTTTCTTTTATTCATTTCTGGTAAGATTCTTGCCAGAGCCCTCTTCAATAAACTGATCATTTACTGAAGATGGTCATCTACCTGAGAGCCAGTGTAGCTTCATAAAGAATAGTTGCTATAGTATGCCTGACAAATCCAGAAAAAAATGCCAGTAATAGAGCATTTGTAGTGCTGACCAAGTGCTTTCATATAAACCCTTTCATGAGGGTTTATAAAAAATTATGTCAATTTGGTTCCATTGACAAGTTTATCAGTATTGTACATCAATTTCATGACAGCATGCTTGCCCAGGTTTTAGATAGTGGACAATGGTCTTGGGATTTTCTGATCACCAGTGAAATGAAATAAGACAGTGTCTTCTTCCCACACATTTTAGCATGTTTTCAGCCATGATTTCAAACACCTTCATTGAGGATGAACACAACATCGAGGTCAACTGCCACACTGATGGTAAATTCTTCAACTTGAAAAGGCCATATAAGACAAAAAAAAAGGAGGAGGGAGTTTTGGTTCATGATTTTATATTTTCAGAAGATCACACACTCAATGCAGCCCCTGAAGCTGAGATACGACAAAGTATGGGTTGATTCTCTATTGCTTGTACTAATTTTGACCAATCAATTAACAATATGAAAACCCACTTGTTCCATCATCCAGCAACACCATCCATAGGTGTAATCATCAATTACAGCAAATGGAGAAGTTTGGCATGCTGCTGGCGCTATATTTCTGAGGCTCTGAAAGAAAGTGTAGGAAAGAAGGGGTATTGAACTATCAGACTAAAGGTCTACATAGCTGTTGTGCTGAAATCATTGCTGTATGTCTGTGAAACCTAGAGAGGCTACTAGTGCTATGCCAGGAAACTGAATTGCTTCCATTTAATTTCTCTTAGGAAGATTCTGAAGATGACCTGACTGGAGAAGATACTAAACACTCAAGTCCTTTCTTGAGCGTAACAGCCAAGCATCCACAAGTTACTACACAATGCACAAGTAGGAGAAGCTGTCACATTTTTAGAATGCCAAATGTCCACTTACCTAAAAGACAATGGAGAACTCACACAGAGCAAACACTCAAAAAGAGGTTAGAAGACATGTTATACAAATACTCCCAAGGACTCTTAAGAACTTTAGAATTGATTGTGCAACATGAGAGATACTGGCCACATAGCATGCATGCCCTTATCAGAGAGGGTACTGTGCTCTGTGAACAAGGCAATAATGAAGCAGTTCCAAGGAATCATAAAATACCAGGTGTTCATTTGGACTATTTGTGCCTGACCTGTGCTAGATTGTATTTTTCTGATCAGCCACAGGGGGACATACTGTAATTTGTCTCTTTAATATCATTTTGGTCTTTTTTAAAAATTTATATATTTATTTTCATCAATTTGTGCATGCATATCTCCAAGTTATGAAATTTCCCTCCACCATCCCTTTCCACCCCCCTCCCTTCAACCAGGAATAGTCAGGTTATCATTTTACATAGATATTTTGTTAAACATGTTTACAGATTAGTAATTTTTAGCATGAGGAATTAGAATTTTGGGAAAGAGATACATAAGAGATAATTATTTATAAATTGTTCATCAGGTTCAAAAGGGTTTTTTTTCCTCTCTGTTTTGTTTTTGTTTTGTTTTGTTTTTCTTCCTCTGGATGGGCATAATATATTTCATGACCAATTAAATACAGTTGTTCTAGCTCTCTGGACTGTCAAGAGTAGCTGCTTTCATCAAGGTTGTTCATCTCATAATGTTTTTGATGTGTACATTGTTCTCTTGGTTCTGTCCCCTTTTCTCAGCATCAGATCCCGTAAGTCATTCCATGCTTCTCTAGAGTCCAATCATTTATGGTTTCTTATAGAATGATTGTATTCCATAGTATTCAGGTACCATAACATGTTTAGCCTTTCCCCAATGGATGGACACATTTTGGTCTTATTTGATAACAAAGAAGAACCCAAAAATCCAATCAATTAAAGAAATGTTTTTCATGGATATACATTTATTTGGATTACTTGCCCTCTTGATGGGGGCGGGGAGGAGTAGGGAATAAAAAAGAGAGAATTTGGAACTCAGTTTAAAAAAAAAGAAAAGTAAAATAATTGGTTTTATTTGTAACTGTGGAAAATAAAATACTTAATAAATAAAAAATATAAATCAGTCAATTATACGCAGCCACTCACAATTTCAAAATACTTCGTTGATAATAGGATTATAACTATAACAAATTTAAAACTGTATACAGTGGTCACTCTGGAGAAATTGTTGTTCAAAGTCAATATTGTGAATGATTATTCATTCAAATGGAAATTAGTCTTACTAAAAAAAAAAACAACCTCCTTTTACCATAGGCAAACCCTTTTAACCACTGTACTTTAATTTCCTCATCTATAGGAGTATGGCTTGATTTTGCAATCTCTGAGGTCCCCTCCAGCACTAAATGTTATAACCTAAATGGAAGAAAATTGTTTTTCCCTGCTCAAACACCCTATTTATCTTTTATTCTAGACTCAGACTAAAATAATGGGGAATTAACACTATTTTAGTGATAGTTTTTCTTATCTTTAATAAAGAGTATCTCAATTTTTATGAATAATTCCTGCAGGACTCTTTATTCTGTATTTTTTCCTGGTTACTTCATTTTTCATTACTCACCCCCCAACTCCCACCCCTGGCCACTGGTAACAGGAAGTTAATGTACTGAACATAATGTTAAATTCATTTATTTAAAAATGAGGAATTTAGCTAAAATAAATTTGTATTCAATGCACTCAATTAGAAAAAGTGAATGGCCATAAGGCAGAACAGAACTAAGTTTCTTCAGACAATACACAGGTTCAGAAAAGAAAATTGAGGAAATAAGTGAAGGCTACAGTTTTCCAGAGAGAGTCAAAAATCAAAACACAATAAAATACCTCATGGGGCTTGGCAGAAAGCATTAGAGATATGTTTCCCTATTCTCCACTGGATCATTGTTTTGGGAATTCATTGAAATTACAACTCAAACTGAATAAGTGAGAGAATCTCTGACCCTCCCTATCATCAGAAAGAGAAAATGCTAGAAAAATGAGGCAATGTCTATTCCAAGAAAAACTCAGGAGACTAAGTTCTCAAAAGGTCAGAATTGAACCCACCTTCAATGAGAATGAGAAAGTAAATGCCTACTGAGAACTTCACATTCTTAGATATATAAATTGAATTACTCCCACAAAACCAATTTTTTTCCAACTGTAATATATATATATATATATATATATATATATATATATATATATATATTAGTCTACTTTCCCATGCTATGTAAGGAGGAAGTATTATTCATACAATTATATTTTGCTCTTACAACTGTTAATGTCTTTTCTTTGTAGAGGTGAACTAAGTACTACAAAAGATAGTTATAAAAATATTGCTATATTCTTTTTCAAGGACAAGAAAAAAATAAGAAAAATAAAAAACAAACTCCTTCTGAGGCTATTAATAAATTATCTAAGTCACAAGCTGACTCACATAATTTTGCTATTGGTATTATTCATTTTAGTCATATCTAACATCATTTGAAGTGTTCTTGGCAAAGACACTAAAGTAGTTTAACTTTGCTTTTTTTTCTATAATTCTGCTAGGGCCATTTTATTCGAATCCTTTTTGGGTCCCAAGTAGAGTATAATTTTATGTTAACTTCTACAGGATATCTAGAAGATATCCAAAATTTTTATTAGAGTAAGGACTATTTATTAGCAAACAAGAATAATAACAGGGAGGAAATCAATTAATCTTTAGATAAATCCTGCTACCATGTTCTCATTTCCCATCCCATAAGCATTTTTCATAGGCACAACATAGAACAAATTTGGTTTTCAGATGAAATATTTGAATTATAGACAGGAATCATAGATATAATCTCATCCACCCACAGTATTTTACAAATTAAAAAATGGGCAGTGTAAGCCTGGATTCAAGGATTTAATGAGAGTTCCTGCTATGCCAGAATTTGCAATCTTTACATTGTGTTTTCTTTAAAACCATTATCATCTTTGTGATGTTTTCTTTGATGAGTTCTGGGTAAAACTATGAGAATGTATTTTGCAGATTATTTACCAATCTAAATTTTGCCATGAACTTTCCACAGTGGAAGATCTCAATATCAGTGATTTAACAGGTCCAAGGGTGGGATTTGTACAGGGGTAGATTTTTATGAGCTAAGGAAAAAGGAATATCATTTATACCTACCACCAATGCTGTTGTTTAATCTATTTTGCTTAGCGTTTTCATTGTTTATAGAGATGATACAGTGAAGATAAATGGAAAGTCATGAAAAAATTAAGTTGTAATATTAAAAGATATCAAATATTGAAAAGTCAGTGAGGAGACACCATTTTGTCCAGTATTGGTGTTTTTTTACTTAATATATTATTCAGGTATACCATCATAATTTTATTTCTGAAAATTTGCTAAGACAAGGCAAAAAGACCCCTGTGAATATAAACTGAAAGGTAAGTATTATTTTTATTTTGTAGAATGGGAGATGAAATAAAATAGTTCAGATTGGACCACTTTCCCAATTAGAGTTCAGGATTGAAAAAAAGAAGGTATGACTATAATTAACAGGATGAGTTGGTCATATTTCTGCTACATTTCACTGTGGAAAACATTCATGTGTGTATGCATGTACATGCAAATATATATAGTTTTGTTCACATATATTTACTTAAATATCTCTATATACTTAGGCATTAACAAATATGTAGTCTATGCATAAAAATATTGTTCAGATTCAGTATTTTTGTATAAAACTATAAGCACCATTTAAGTGTTATATACCTAGTGCTACCCTGAATTATCTCCTAACAGTAATGGGACCATAAAGTTTCATATATTTTCATAGAAATTTGAGCAGATAGATCCAAGTTTGACTTCAATCGGGGAAAATAAGATGATTTTTGCAATTTTTTTATCTTATTTGTAGCACATCCTGGATCTTCCATCATATATCATTTAAAAATCCCTGTCCTCAGGGTCTTCTGGAAACCTATTGATTTTGACTTTTTCCAAGACCTATGCATTGAAATGATTTGCTGAGGAATTCCCATTGGTGCAAATTTCATGACTGAATGGAATCTAATTCCTTAAAACCCTTTGTAATCTATCTTCCAAATAAGTTATAATTGTCATCCAAATCACTTAATCATTATTATTTTTACAGACTTAGTTGTTTGGTTCTTGTCCATCACTACTGAAGGAGACCAAAATAACATTGCTATGTTTGAGTCAAATTGCAGTGGGATCTACTGTGTCTAATCAGACCAATACAAACTCAGAATACTCTGCCACAGGTTGGGCACAAAATATTTTACAATCTTTTTTTTCTTCATAGTTACCCTTATCCAGCTATGGGACATGATGTTAACCAAGCAATCCTTCTCCCTTTCAGATTTCATTTCCAAAGTTTGTTTGCCTCAAATGATGGACAAAGAGCTAATACCAAGATTGTGGCAATATTAGTTTTCAATAGATACATGATATATGTTCACAGAATTTTACAATCACAAAAAATTTAAAATTGGAATGGAGGTTGGAGATAAATCTTATGCAACACACTCATGAAAATGAAGCAAATTTAGAATGTATATAAGTAGATACTTGGTCTTTTTTTAGGGAAGCTCTCAAACCCTCTATTGTTTGTGAATTATACCATGGGCATCTCTACAGTTTCTCACATAGAATCATTCAGACCATTAGCCTTTTAGCCTTGAGAGGGATTTTTGAGGGGAGCAAAGTGATCATAGATTCAGAGCAAGAAGGTAACTGAAGTCCAAAGGCATCAAATTACTTATCCAAGTTTACAAATCCATCTCCTCCCTTGAATAGGCAAGGAAATTAAAGCCTGACGAGGCATTTTATGGAAGTAAAAAGAACAATGAACATGGAATAATAGCTTACCAACTGTGGAACAATGCCAGGTCATCTAGCCTTTCTGAACCTCAGTTTTTTTTTTCATCTCTATAAGAATATCAGTAACTACTTCACAGAGCAGAATTGAAGATCAAATGAGATAATGAATTTTGCAGCACCACATGAATTAATGAAGAAATATTTATTAAATACTTTATTCCAAACACCAAAATGAGCATTGAGAATATAGACAGATAAAATGATGTAATCTTATTGTCAACCATCTCACTTTCTTAGTTAGACTGACAGGATATAAAAGAAGGATAGAAACTCCAGAAATTCCTAATAGTGTAGCAACAGGACAAATGATAATGACTTTGAGTCTTAAAGTTGCAACATTAAATGCTATAACAATATCCAAAGCTACTAATGGGTGGGGGCATTTATGGTACAGTATAGGGGACTTTAGGATACATAGAGAGGAAAGTCAGTAAAGACTAGGAATTGTTCAGTCATTCAGCCATGTCTGACTCTGTTACCCAGTAGAGAACTTCATGTCAGTACCTTCTATCCTCCTCTATCTCTCAAAGTCAGTCCAAGTTCATGTTCTTTGTTTCTGTGACACTATCCATCTTCTGTGCTATCCACTTTCCGTTTTGACTTCAATCTTTACCAACAGGTCTTTATCAATGAGTTCTATCTTCTCGTTTAGGTGGTCAAGGCATTTAAACTTCAATATTTGACCTTCCAGTGAATAGCCCGAATTAATTTCTTGAAGTATTGACGTATTTGATCTCCTTGCATCACAAGGGACTCTCAAACATCTTCTCTAGTACAAAGATTTAAAAGTATCAATTCTGTGGCACTCAAATTTCCATATAGTTCAACTCTCACAGCTATTATTGCTAATGGGAAAAAACATAGCTTTGAAATACAGACTTTGGTTGGCATTATGAAATCTCTGCTTTTCAATAATGCTGTCCAGATTTGCTATAGTTTTCCTTCCAAGGAGCAAGCGTCCTTTAATTTCATGACTACCATCACTATCTGCATTGATCTTTGAGCCCAAGAGCATAAAAAGTGACACTACTTCCATTTTTTTCATGTTTACCAAAAATGATGCAACCAAAAATGATGTTTACCAAATGATGCCAAGACCAAAGTTTGCTTGTTGTTTTGGTTTAGTTTTGATGTTTAGCTTCAAGTTATATTTTTCACTCTTCTTTTTTACCCTCATCAAAAGGCTTCTTAATTCTACTTCAATTTTTGCCAGTAGAATACTATTATCAGCCTATCTGAGATTGTTTAGGCTATGTGATTTCCAGTTTATTCAAGAAATAAGCAATCATATTGCTCTTCCCACTTTGATACTTCTTTGGGATGTAGGTAGTTGCCCCTAAAGGCAACATGTGGAAGAAGTTTGTTTGTCATATAGATTTTAAATAGCTTACTTAAGTTTACTTAGGAACATCTAAGTGACAAATCCAGCTTCATGCATTTATTAGCTCTGTGCCCCTGGGCAAGTCACTTAACCCTGTTTGCTTAAGTTTCCTCATGTGTAAAATGAGATGGAGAAGAAAATGGCAAAAGACTTCAGTATTTTTACCAAGAAAGCACCAAATGGGTTTACAAAATCATTCAAATAAGCAACAAAAAGTTCAATCAAGGAAAATAGTAGTAGATCTGTGTCCCTGGATTTCTTTGCACTACACCATGCTACTATCCTTGATTTGCTGTGAACATTTTCCAAACATAGACTGATGCCTCTCACCTGCGAGATTTTGATTCCAAGAATTATAATGACGGGTAGTATCAATATTGCATCTGCTGTTGACAAGTCATCATACAAAATTGATGAATCCTGGTGATCCTTTTAGAGGTTTCTAGACTCTGGAAAACAAATGTGCAACCTCTTCACAGAAGATTGCAAATGCATGCTCCTGATTTAGTTGAAAATATATGTAGCAACATCTATGACTCGACAGTCAATGACTCCCTGTTGGTTACATTTCTGAATAAGGCTCAAGGCAACATCCTGAGTTTTTCTTCAATGATGTCAATGGCAATTTGTGCTCATCAAAAAACACAGCTCCTCTCAAATCCATTCTCTGATTCTCTGGTTCAAATTCTAAATTAGGCATGGGAATGGCTGTCAACTATGCTGACAAGTTGTTTTCTTTCCTGGCAATTCTTACCAACATGCTTGGATTGTCATTCTGGATGCCAAATTCTTTAGGGTATAGTTTGAACTATTTGATCTCCAAAAGGATGGCTCTATCCCAGGTTGTGAAGTATCCCTTTCCCCTTCTCATTAGGTGATAGAACTACATTAATTCAAGGAGAACAGGTGTGCTTCATTGCCTATTGTAAATTTTAATAATTAATATTAAATAGACAGGTATTCTGGGAAATTCATGGGATAGATTCCATGCGGTAGCTCTATGGGTCTTTGCAATATGTTTAAGGACATAAGAAATTCAACCCTTCAATTTTATTATCCTAGCATTTGGAGAAGATAGGTAGTTTTAAAATGCATTTAAACTACTTCCCTACGATATATTTTTTCTTGAGAAAAATGAATCCTTAGGTAGGAGAGACAATATATCCAAGATTGCTGTTTCCAATATAACTATGTAGGAAAATGGTACATAACTCTAATTTACTCCATGCTAAAACAAAGAGGCCTATCAGATATTGTCCATCTCCAACATTCTATCTCTCATCTTTGTACCTTTATGGAACTTTGAATTTATAGACATTAAATAAATGAATCTTACTCAGTTTCCGATTAAAAGGCAGCAAGTGGAGCTAGCCTCAGAAGCAAGAAAACATGGATTCAAGTCCTTTCTCTTAAATGTGACCCTAGGATAAGCAAGTAGGACATACAATACCCTAAGGCAATCCTTAAAGAATGTAAAAGACAGAACCCAAGAAAATGAAGTTCTCTAACACTCTCTGTTATTCCTAGACCAGGTCATGAATAGGAAAAAAATCTAGCTTTATTGGTATGTGATTTATGAAGTCTAGGCACACTTGAAATATATACACAATATATACACAATCTTGGACATTTCTGCCCCAAAATTCATTTGTCTGTATCAAAGAGTTACTTCAATGAGGACGGATTCACTTATTCCAATGCCTCCCTGCTATCTAGAGGATCAAATAGAAAATCATCTGGCTGGCTTTTAATGTTCTTTATTACATGGTGCCTTCCCACCTTTCTATTCTTCTTATAATTTATTACCCTGAAGCCAATGTAACTCTTCCTGTAATAAGTCATTACAACTTCCAACTCCTTTCCTTTTCCCTAACTGTCCTTAATGTCTAAAGTGGAGGCTTTTAGCTTGGGATTAGTATGAAAAACATAGTTAGGAGTTTACTGTGGTGGCAAAAAGGGAACTGTTGCAGATATGAGTCCTGAAAACTTCAAACTCTTTAATCCATACTTTTTCTCCTTATGTCCAATAGACAATTCTAAGCTTTATTACTAGTTATCTGAAATCAGCCAATATGTTACTGCCATTGTAGAGAGGATTTTAGAAGAATAATGTGAAGAATAGGAGGCTTCTTGGGAACAATGCAGTTGCATAAAAGCAATGTTAAGGGGTCCCAAGCAGTTTTGTTAAACTTCTGTCTGCCACCTCAAGAAGAATATAAAGTCAAGATCACATCAATTGTATTTGCCTTGGCCTTGTTAGATTTATTTTTATCTAAAACTATATTGTTCATATAAATATTATCTCAAGGATGCAGATGCAAACAAAATTTGGGCCCAACCCTGTCACAAGACAGTGACTGATCAAATGAAGAAAAGAAGCAGTGACTGTGAAAATAAGAAATAATTACAGAAGGAATATTTCAGCCCTCATCAGACTCCTGAAAGCATGAAGAAAGTGTGTGGCAGCAAATGAAACTGTTAAAAATTCATTCCCCAGTCACTTGCTGATAACTTCCAATGATTATTATGGATTGTTGCCCATAAAAAGACGACCCATGGAAAGTATGACCCAATACACAAGGCACCAGATTTCATTTCAGAGGCCCTGGATACAAGTTTCACTTGTTATGATTAGCAAAGAAATCATCTCCCTGATGCTGGAGTCTACCCTCTGAAACTATCACCAAGATCTTTTTGATCCTTATTTATTTCTTTAAGTAGTTTGTTTGTAGATATTTACATGTTCCTTTCCCTTCTACTGCAAAGTTGTGAGTACCTGAGGGCAAAAATTGTATTCGCCTTTCCTTGTATCCCCAATGTCTAGCATAGTGCCTGGTACATTATAGACTTCTTTTTTACATTTTTAAATTTATATTCATCCATATAAACATGCATATTTTTAAGTTACAAAGTTCCCTTCCACCCTCCCTCCCAATGCCCCTCCCCTCAATGAGGAACAGTCAGGTTAGGCATTGTACTTACAAAGTTTGGTAAATATGTTTACAGATTAGTTATCTTTGGCATGAGGAATTAGGATTAAGGGAAAGAGATCCATAAGAGATAGTTTTTGTAAAGTGTTCATCAGAAAGGGAAGGGTTGGTTTTTTCTTTCTGTTTTGTTTTTGTATTGTTTTTCTTCCTCTGGATGGGGGATAATATAGTCAGTCCCTAACCAGTCAAATGCAACTGTCCTAACTCTCTGGAATGCCAAGAGGAGCTACTTCCATTAGGGTTGATCATCTCATAATGTTGTTGTTGGATATCATAAATAATAAATATCTTTCTTGACCTCAGTTTCCCGATATGAAAAAATAGGGAATTGTACTTTATGGTATTTGAGGTTCCTTCTAAATTACAAATCTGAAATAATGAGGTGAGTAGAAATATTCAATAAAAGACCCTCAAAGCTAGCAGAGTACCAAAGGGGCCATTTATAAGGAAATGAACATCACATTGAAAAGAAGAAAGACATCTAAAAGATGTCTGGAAAATTAAGTTGGCTTAGAAGCTGATAGCACTGTCTTCTCTCCTAATTAATCCAAAACAGATGCATATTCAATAAAGATGCATATTTTACTGTCTGTATCTCTATATTAACCATCCCGACCCTTTCCTAGAATATTGTTGAAGATAATCAGGGTGGAAAAACACATTCAAGAGCTAAAAAAAATTCCCATCCACATTCCAAAGAAGCATTGTTTCTACCTGTACATGTTCAACTGGATACCAGACACCAAAGTCTGTGCTCTTCCATCTGCAATGGTGTTTCGCAGTGAATACAAATAATAGATTCTCATCTCACTTAGGGAGTTGATTTATGAAGACATGAGGCATCTGTCTCAGGTTCACCCAAGAGTTGGATATCTGACTATTCTTGCTACCATTCTTTCCATCATTGACAAGTATAGTCAATATTCTCAGGGGGAAGGCCCCCAGTCTATGACAGGGAACTCAGGAAGTGAAAGGAAAGATAAAGAAAGCTTGTAATTACATAGAAGCTTCCAGGTATGCTATTCTAATAACCCAGGAACCATCCAGATGCTTGTGTTTTCAGATGTGATATCTTCTGTCAATACCATTGGGCTCAAATGCATTTTGTTTAATTAGCTAAATATTGTTGAAACAGTTCACAGTGAATAATATGCATTTCTGTAGCAGTTTAAATGACAATCCTTTAGCTTAAAGGATATTAAATTTAAGTAAGTTTTAAAACATTACTTATTGCTTTGTGATATTTTAGCGTTTTTATTTATCTTTTGTTTATTTGTGAGGGTAGGAAGTAGCATTTTACTAAGCTAGGCTTTCAATCCTGGTTTGCCACATACAAGCTTAGTGAAATGTGGAACTAAAGTATTACTGTGAATCTCAGTTTTCCCAACTGTAAAATGGGAAAGCCCATTTCAAATAACTCATTCTGTAAAAGTTTTGTAAATAGCATTTCAGTTTCATTGGGATTTTATATACACTGATGACTGTCACTTCTTTAGAAATCTTTAAGAGTAAATTATCTAGGTTTATCATCAATAACAATGATCAGTGCAGCAGAGTTTAAGAGGGCACATAGTTATGTCACTAACTTAAAAGATTGCTGGCTTTTGTATAGAAGTTTTCAGGAAACAAATCCTTATTTATTATTACTTGTATACCTTCTTCTGTAGTGTAATCCACATCTTATTTCACTCAAATTTCCAAACTCATTTTTGGCCTATTACTCTAGCTCTCCATATATCTAGAGCAGTTATATAAGAGAACTTTATTGGGGGGGGGCAGAGATGACACAATGACAATTGATTTACATTTTGATATTATGTGTGTTCTATCCTGTAAGATAACATAGATCATGTTAATAACTTCTAATCATCAATACCTGCTGGCTGGATCCCAGAGGGACCAAGAATCTTCCCTCCCAATGGAACAAAGACAATCTCCTCAATTAATAGTTCAGGTCATACATAAGATCCTTAATTTTTTGAAGGCTTTCTATTTTAAGTACTTGGGTCATAAGTCCACATGGAGACACTCTAAGAGCATCTGGAATAAATCTCTCTAGATTTAGCTATTATTCTTGATACTTTTGGAAATTTGCTGATTATATGCATACACACAGCCAGAAGTCAAGCCTCCTCAGGATTTTTTCAGAAAAAGAATATCTGAAGTAGGCCTTAGGATTCAAATCAAACTATTTGTTGTCTCTCAGTAACAAAAACAACTCATCACTTGAATCAAAGTGACAAATTTTTTATTGGCCCATTGCTGATACAATGCTCCTTATCAGATTATATGGAAGGATTCCTTCAAACACTCAAGAAGAACCCAGTAATAACACTACTAGTTGAAGATGTCTAAGAAAAAAGGAAAAATGTTCTCTATTTTCAAAAATATAAATACCTTTTTCCTTTCAAAAAAAACTGAACCCAAACAAAGAGGTTGTCCATCTGTTGCTGAATGTCTGAAGAAGCTGATGTGTAAATATCACAATACATCCCCAGTTAAATTACAACTTTCCAACTTCATTATTCACAGCCTTCCAAATAAAATTTCATCTTTTCCTTAGATATCACTCCAAAAGGAAAGCAAAGATAGTTGAAGATAGTTAAGGAAATGGTACTTTGAAAATTAAAATTTAACCAATTTAATTGAAGCATCAAAGCAAAGGGATTCTATGGTTAACCTTCAGTAAAATGCCTCTGACAAATATGAACAAAAAAAATAAATCAGCTATTATTTATTAAGTACTTAATATACACCAGGCAGAAAGGCAGTAGCCAAGAATTTTTAAAATGTTTGCCATGTGAGATACTGATGAGAGAAAATAACAATTAAAATCATCCCTACCAATGGTACAGCATTGTGATGAATGCAAGGTTACTAAAAAAATGGCAAGCTGTCAAAAAAAAAAGACAAAACAAAATCTAAACACCACTTCCAAGGTGGAGCAAAGATAATGTCATTAAGGTAGAAAGCTCCTGGAGTTTTTCCTCTAAAAAACTTTCAATGAGGCCTCTTAATGGTTGCTAAAGTTACAAAACCCACTAAAAAACAGTGGAAACAACTTTTAAGGAAGATAACTTGGAGGAACTTCAGGAAAAGTTCTGTCTGGTAGGTAAAAGGGGAGTAGAGCCCAGTATAGCAGAAGACCTGGGAAGTCAAAGGGAGATTTTTACAGTCATGAGAGTTGAAACCACAACTAGGAGAGCAAGGGGGAATCAACTTGCAGCACCAGAAACACCAGACTGCAAAGCCAGGATTCAAAACCCTGGCCACCAGCAAAAAAAAAAAAAAAGCAATTTAAATACCAGGCAATAACAGTCATGATTGCAGAGGACTTATCAGCTTCAACATTAAAGGATCAGAGAACTTAAAATAAGATATTTTGGATGGTAAGAAACTTGGATTACAACAAATAACAATACTACCTTGCAAAATTCAGCACAGTATTTCAGGGGAAAAGATGGATTTTCAACAAAATAAAGAATTTTCAATCTTACCTAAAAAAGATGAGAATGGAACAGGAAATTTGATCTTCTAATGCAAGACTCAAAGAGATGCATAAAAAGGTAATTTTCTTTAACTATAAAGGACATATGAAGAAAGATATTATCTGAAATGAAAGAACTGATAAATAAGATGTATATATATAATATATATATATAATTTTACATTTCTTTTTCTAATTGGGTTTCTAAAGGTAATCATTTCTAGGTGGTGGGGGAGATAAAAAGAAAAAAATGACAATTTTATTTTTCTAGGTGGATTTACAGTTTCATGTAAAATCACCATTATTATTGTACTGTTTTATAAAATATGCTTTTTTATTTCACAAATTTAAAATAAAACTAAGAGTCTCCTGGAAGTTTCATTTTGCTGCCAGTCAAGAGATGATTCCAAATTTGGAAATAATCCTTGGACATTCAATCTATTTCTCAGTTCATTTAAAATAATTTATAAATTGATAGAATATGAATGGACAAATGGATGGAAAACTTATGGTTAGAGCTTGACTGGTTTAATTTTCTAGAACCCAGAGCCACTTCTATCACAAGTTGAAGCCTTGAAATAGGGCTTCCATGGAGGAATACATGGAAGAAAGATAAGATTATGGGATCATGGCTGAAAAGTCCTTCAGAGATCAGTTGTTTCAATTTCTTCATTTTAGATGTGATAAAACTAAGATCCAGAGAAGTAAGGAGACATATTGAAGGTCATATGAATAGATCATGGCAAAACTAAGAATTGAATTAAGGTTTTCTTCCATGTTTAGCCATTCTCCAATTGATGGATATTTCTTCAATTTCCAATTCCACCAATTCAACTGGGATGTCAAAGAGAAATTTTTACAGTTCATCCAAGTTTTCAGTGCAGCTCTCCCAGTCATGAAGTTCCAAACCACAGAAAGGAGAGCAAAGGGGAGCCAACTGGCAACACTAGAAACACTAGATTGGAAAGTCAGGATCCAAAACCCTGGCCAACAGTAAAAAATGCATGGAACTCTATACCTTGTACCATAGAAATGAAGCTCAACTGATAAAATGACCAAAAAAAAAAATTCAATTCCAAATCCAGTATTCTCTCCACTGCAGTTTTGTTTGGTTTATGTCTAAGAAAGGAATAATAATTTGAATCTAAACTACCTCCCTGCCTGTGACCTACTGAACTTATTTCAGCCAGCTTTCACTCTTCATTCTTGGCAGATACTTTCCTGATTTGTTCTCCTGAACTAAATTCTCCCTCCCAATCACAAAATCATGAGTTATCATTGATAAGTTATGTTAGAAAAGGAATTGATGATGATAAAATGCGAACATACATTCCCATTAAAATACTAGAAAGTTTAAGAATAAATGGAGGTTTCCTTAAAATAATAAATGGCATCTATGTAAAACCATCAACAAATATAATAGGTAATAGTAATAAACTTGGAACATTTCCAATAAAATCAGGGGTGAAACAAGAATTCTGATTATCACAATTACTATTCAATATAGTATTAGAAATGTTAGCTGTAGCAATGAGAAGAGAAGGAAATTGAAGAAATAAGAATTGGCAATGAGGAACCAAAGCTTTCACTCCTTGCAGATGATATGGTGGTATACCTAGAGAACCCAAGAAAATCATCTAAAACACTATTTCAAACAATTAACTAATTCAGTAAAGTAGCAGGGTATAAAAGAAACCCACATAAATCATCAGCATTTCTATATACGAACCATAAAGCCCAAGAGCAATAGATAGAATGAGGAATTCCATGTAAAGTTACTATAGACAACATTAAACACTTGAGAATCTACCACCCAAGAAAAACCTAGAAACTGGATGAACTCAATTGTAAAGCACTTCTTACCCAAATAAAGTCAGATCTCAATAACTGAAAAAATGTCAGTTGTTCATGGTTAGGTCTAACTAATATAATAAAAATGACAATTCTATCCAAATTAAATAGCTCATTAAATGCCATTTCAACTAAACTACCAAATAATTATTTTACCAAACTAGGAAAAAAATAGCAACAAAATTCATCTAAAGTTTAAAAAAAGGTCAAGAATAGCAAGGAAACTGATAAAAAAACAATGTAAAGTAAGGTGCTCTAGCTCTCCTAGATCTAAAAACTATACTATATAATTTGCAATCATCAAAACTAACTGGTGCTGATGAAATAGAGTGATAGATCAGTGGATTAGAATAGGTTCAAAGAAACTGTAGCAAATGTCTACAGCAGTCATCTGTTTCACAAATCCACAAATCAGCTTCTAGGATAAAAACTCACTATTTGACAAAAATTTTGGGGAAAATGGAAAATAGTATGGCAAAAACTAGGCCTAGACCTACATTTTATACCCTATACCAAAATAAGGTCAAAATGGGAACAGGGTTTAGACATAGAGGGCGGACACCATAGTTAAATTAATAGATTAAGAAATGCTCTATCAAATCTATGGAAAGAGGATAATTTTTATGAGCAAAACAAGAATTAGAGCACATTATAAGCTGAAAAATGAATGATTTTGACTATATAAAATTAAAAAGCATTTGCACTAATAAAATCAATGCTGCCAAAATTAGAAGGAAAGCAGAAAGGTGGAAACAATCTTCACAATCAGGAGTTCTGATGAAGGTCTCATTTCTAAAATATATAGAAAATCACATCAAATTTATAAGGTTACAAGTCATTCCCCAATTGGTAAATGAGCAAAGAATATGAATAGACAGTTTTCAAATGAAGAAATTAATGCTATATATAAAATCATATGAAAAATGTTTCATGATAGAGAAATGCAAATTAAAACAATGAAATATCACCTCATACCTATCAGATTGGCCAAGATGAGAAAAAAGGAAAGATGATCAATGTTGGAGAAGTTAGGAGAGGATTGGGACATTAATACATTGCTGGTAGAGTTGTGAACACATCCAACCTTTCTGGAGAGCAATATGGATCTATGCCCAAAGAGCAAGAAAAATATTCATTCCCTTTGACCCAGCAATTCTAATTCTAGACCTGTATCCAGAAGAAATCATAAAAAAAATGAGAAAATTCCCTACTTATCCCCAAATATTCATAGCAGCTCTTTTTGTAGTGGCAAAGAATTGGAAAATGAAGGAATGCCCATCCATTGGGGAATGGCTAAACAAGTTATAGTGCATGAATACTATGAATATTGTTCTATAAGAAACCATAAATGGTTGGACTCTAGAGAAGCATGCAATGACTTATGAGATCTGATGCTGTGTGAAGGGAGTAGAACCAAGGAAACAGTGTACTCATTTACAACAACGTTGTGAGATAATCAACCTTGATGGAAAGCTCCATCTCTTAGTATCTAAACATTTTTATCAAAAATATGTATGTACAATATTAAACTGTTAATCACTGAGGGGAGTGAAGTGGGAAGGGAGGGTGGAAGTAAATTTTGTAAGTGAAATGTATACATCTGCCTATGGATGAAAATAAACAAATAAATAATTAAAAACTGTTTAAAAAAAAGAAATTTACTAGAGAAGCATGGAATGAATTACATAGAGAAGCATGGAATGGGTTATAGGATCTGATGCTGAGCAAAGGGTGCAGAACTAGGTGAATAATGGACACACATTTAGAACAAAATTAGAGATGATCAACCTTGATGGAAGCAGCTCCTCTCAGCAGTTTAGAAAGCTAGGACAATGATATTAGGCCAGCTATGGACAATGTTATCCCCATTCAGAGGAAGAAAAACAAAACAAAACAAAAACTCTTCAGAATCCAATGAACCATTTATAAAAGTTATCTCAGATGCTTCTCTTTCCCTCAATACTAATTCGTAATTTCAAAAATGACTAATCTCCAAGCATGTTTATAAAAAATATGTATAGGTATATAAACCTATATAATAGGTTTATAAAAAATAGGTTAACTTTATTGTTCATTGCTGGGTGGGGAGGGAGGGTGAAAGGACATTTTGTAATTTAAAAATATACATGTGCATATGAATGAAAAATAAATTAAAAGAAAAAATGTAATTTATAATGATAAACAACAGCATAGCTTTTATTTAACTATATAAATACTTTTGTTTCATTCTCAAAACTAGTGTGTGACAAAGGCAAATAAAGTTCTGTTATCTACATAGAAGAAAGGGATGGAAGTGGATAGAAATGGATAGAAGACTGCTCTCAGAGCTAGAAAACATGAGATTCCAGTCACACCTTTGCCTCTTTATCGTTGAATTACCTTGGACAAGTCAACTAATTTCTTTGTACCCCTAAACATAACCATATATGGATTGTTTTTGACAATAACAGATGTAAACATCTATTCCTGAGCACCTCTAGAAGACCTAACTGGAGTCTATAGTCTATCCCTGGGGATATAGGAACTGGATCTTTAGCTATTCCATTAAATAACAAGGAAAACTGATTTAAGATTTAAAAAGTATTCCAAATAATCTTTGACAGCTGGCAACTTCTTTTAAATTCTGTCCAAACCCAAATTCAAGTCATATTTCTTTCCAAAGATCTGTGTAGAAACTTGATTTTCCCAGCTGTTTGGAACCTAAATCATTTCTGTTAGAAAATCTGCTTTTGACAGACCATCTCACCCTTCTCAGACTTCACCTTGTGTAGAGATTGCTATTCTCAACTGTATTTGTGTTTTCTCCTCCAAAAATGGACGAAAAGATAGATGAGATAACAAGATTCCATTTATTTACAAGATTATTTTTTATAGTGATTGACATCTGAACTCAGAGGAAATATGGTTTCATTCCCCCCCAAAAGGGTGTTTCAGGTTTTGCTGTCAACCTCTATTTTCCTATATCAGGCATTTATTCTCAATGTTTGGGGATTGGGGAAAGGGAACATTTTTCTATTAGCTCTAGCACAACTCTTGCAACCTAAATTCCATTCTCCATTTCAAAATGATTTTTTTATGTAATTTGGACCAATTTATTTTTCTTCATTGGCTTTCTACTAATTAGCAGAACCATTGGTAACCTCTGTCAATGGCTGCAAATGTTTCTTGTGCTATCCCTTTGTGCTTTCTTGAGCTGATCATTACAAAGACCTTCTTTTGAACTCAAACAGCACTGTTTGCCAGAATATTAGCTTTATGGGTCAAAAATTAAGAACATAATTATATTTTAGAAAGTGTTCCATCTCTAATAACTTTTACAACTTTTCAATAATAATTTTCATTTTTTTTGTTTTACAGTTATATTTTCAAAAATAGCTTATAAATTGAAATTTACATTTATATTATCCATGCCATCATTTTACTGAGGTTTGAAGGATAAAATGACTTTACCAAAGTCACACATGTAGCAAACCTTGACTAATATTTACAAATGGAATAAAATTCAGTGATTATGCCTGAATTTCAGTAGTTTTAAAAATATCCCCCCAATAAAACCACAGTTTATCCTAAAAATATTTTACAAGTCTTTTAAAAATAGGAAACTAATTTTCACCATGTTATAGCCAAAGCATTTCATCTTTACAGACAGAATTTAATTGTGGTCCAAGTATTTAAGGCTAAGAATATGCTATATGCTAAAGAAGATATACAGTTAAGGCATTATAGTCAAGATTTATACATTGGAGCCCCCATCCTTCCATTTTATAGCCCACTAACTGAAGGATTAATTGCTTTCCATTACAGTGAGACCATAAAAGGAATAAAATTGCAACAAAAATCTTTTGATGCTTTCTGGTGTTTCAGCTTTGTACCTGCCAGATTTAATTTGTCAGGATCCATACAGCAATTACACATGAAACTGCTGCAAACATCAGGTGAAATCAGTCCATTTTAAACTAAAGAAAGTAATGACGTATAATAAGATAACAATATATGATATTGTTATGTCAACATTTTCTGACATATCTCCTCTTCTACCATGCCCCCCCCAGGATACAGAAAGCTTAGAGTTTTACATTTAAGGTGAATCTTGCATAAACCCTTTTTCACAAAGCAATCTGATATTCATGAAAGAACTGTTGAGAAACCTCAGCCAGGGAAAGGACTTCGGTAGGAAAAGATCAAGGAAAATGAATTGCTGAGAACTCCAAAGTCAGGAAGGATTTTTCACTAGTTAATGAATTCTTACTCCTTTGTAGTAGCATGTATATTGTTGTTCAGTGATTTCAGTTGTGTCTCATCTCATTTGGGGTTTTCTTGGCAAAGATTCTAGAGTGACTTGTCATTTCCTTTTTTTTAGCTCATTTTATAGATGAGTAGACTGGGGAAAAGAAGTTTAAGTGATATGCCCTAGGTCACATAGCTTAGAAGTGACTGAGACCAGATTTTGTACTTAGGAAGCGGAGTCTCCCTGATTCCAAGTCTTAAGTCTGACATATTGCTTCAGCATATAATTCATTTCTATTCTATTTGTATTTGAGTAGCTAGATGGCTACTCTATGCACTGTGTTTAGAGTACCAGGTTGGGAGGAAGACCAGAGTTCAAAGTTCTGAGTTACTTTGCCAAGAAACCCCCCAAAAAAGGGGGAATCAGAAGGAATTAGACATGACAGAAAAGGACTGCATACATTTAAGCAAACACCTACAATTTTCCAATCAATGTGCATGGACTACATTTAAGAAAGAGATAGTCCCTTCTATAAGGAGCTTACAATTTAAAGATGAAAGAACATGGTAGATAGGGCCTGGTTATGATGATCTGGCCTTTCCATTAACTTTAGTTCACTGTAGGTATAAATAATCATGGAAACTTGGGTAGTTTCCCATCACTAGTGCTTGTAGTGTTATTTGATTTTGTTGTTCTTTTTTAGGTTTTCGCAAGACAAATGGGGTTAAGTGGCTTGCCTAAAGCCACACAGATAGGTAATCATTAAGTGCCTGGATTTGAACTCAGGTACTCTTGACTCCAGGGCCAGTGCTCTATCCACTGCACCATCTAGCTGCCCCTTGTAGTATTATTTGAATAAAAGAAGTCCTTATCACTGCCAGCTCTCAGCATCTACTAGTAAAATTTTTGTGGGCTACTAATCTGTTCAAATCTGACCTTGGACACTTACTAGCTCTGTGACCTTGGACAAGTCATTTACCCTGACTTAATCCAGGACCATCTCCAATTCTCCTGATCCATATCTGGCCATTGGACCCATTTGGAGGATAAAGTGAGGCTGGTGGCTTAGCATAGCACCATCTCACTGAAATCCAATTCATGTGCTTGTCATGGCATCACCTCTCTGATAGTGTGGTCTTCTTTGGGAACGAAGGACAAACACCAGCATCATCATCTAGTATAAATTTGTGCAGCTCTGTCAGAATGTATTGACTTAAGTTTAAGTATCTGTAAATATGTCACATCCATTCACAGGAGAAATTTTTCCTTCTTTTTTTCCTCACATGTAGCAGGAGGGGACTGAAACTGAGGCCTCAGATGGCAAAATGAGGAGATTTTCTGACAAACAGTTACACTGATTAAGGGTCTGAGAATCCCTAATGTTTATTCCAGCAGTGTAAGTCCCATATGAAATAATTTTCTTAATTTAACAAAAAATGTGTTCAATAAGTGATTAGCCTGAAATTTCATTAGTAGAACTAGGAAAAGCATAGATGGGTTTGAATATGAGCTCTACATTATTCCTTACGAAAAATTGCACTTCCACACTCCCCTACAGATGGGCCTAGTAAAAGATTCTGACTTTCTTCAAAGTGGGAGGGTGATTGAGGAGGACTGGGTAGAAACTGTCTCC
The DNA here is from genome assembly GCF_037893015.1 of Macrotis lagotis. NCBI lineage: Eukaryota > Metazoa > Chordata > Mammalia > Peramelemorphia > Peramelidae > Macrotis > Macrotis lagotis. Next base: position 249,916,251 of record NC_133660.1, read on the forward strand.
TACCAGCTCTAGAGAGCCAATTTTGAAATTTCCATTTTGAGAATTCCATTGCAACTTAGAAATTGGCATATGCTAAAAAGTGGGATTTGAGTTAATGTCTTGATGATTGTCTAGTTATTTTTGTAGGGTTTTTTTTTTTTTTGGCAAGGCAATGGGATTAAGTGGCTGGCCCAAGGCCACATAGCTAGATAATTATTAAGTGTGGGAGGACAGATTTGAAATCAGGTCCTCCTGTCTCCAGGGCCAGTGCTCTATCCACTGCTCCACCTAGCTGCCCCATGATTGTCTAGTATTAAGACAGTGATAGAAAAATATTACAAATGTAGATTAAACTTAAAAAGCAATGTCTTAGAGAAATCATTCCCCCTTCAAAGTAGGTATTAGACATTTAGAAGCATACTTCTGTGTTGCTCCTATCAGACTTTACTTGACTTCAGACACAGAAATATTACTGATCCCAACCATACTAATAATGCATAGACTGAAATGACTCAAACTAAATTCTGTGACATAGTGGATGCAGTATTGGGTGCGGAGCAAGGAACCGATAGTAGCGGAATCCCAACGTAGCAAACCACTTCAAAGTCTTTTTCCTGAAATATGAAGCAAGAGGATTAGAGTCATTGGCCTCTAACTTCTCTTCTAGATCTACAGCTATGGCCATAATTATATGATCATGGCTGACCATAATTATCACCCTTGTATCTAATTCCTGCCTAATTCTTTCTCCCATATTCCACATTTGGAACCCTTTTCTGACACTTGTTATGAGTATGGGAAATTTCAAAGCTTTGTTTTACTGGATATAATCACATTCTGATTTCCTTAAGTGCTACCTTGGACCTTCTAGAACAACCAGACAAAAGAAAATTCATTGATTTCCTGGAGTTCTGGCAGAGATATCATAGCAACTGTACAATAAAGCAAATAAAAAAGCAAGCGTTTATTAATCACTTTCTGTTTTCTATGTACACAAAAAACAATCAAAGAATTATTGCTCTCAAGGAATTTATATATTTGGGGAGAGGTAAAAATATAAATAGGTGAATTTATAGATAGATAAGAGGATAGAGAGAAAGTGTATGTGTGTGTGTGTGTGTGTGTGTGTGTGTGTGTGTGTGTGTGAGAGAGAGAGAGAGAGAGAGAGAGAGAGAGAGAGAGAGAGAGAGAGTAATAAAGCATTAAGTAATAAAGTCATTAAGCAATAGAGCAGTATCAGGAAAATATCTGGAGATTGTACACCAATCACCTTAGAGACAGGGATAGTCCTTTTCCTGAAAAAAAAATGAGCTGGATCTTGAAGAGAAGGATTTAATTTTTTACTATTTTATTGATGTTTTACTTTTCCAAATACATGTTATAAATTTTTTAAACATTTATCCATATGCTTACACATATTTTTAAATTAGAAAATTTCTTTCCACCCTACCTTCCAACCACTCTACCCTCAGTGACAAACACTCAGGTTAATACTGGACATACACATTTTTGTTAAGTGTATTTACAGATTACTCATTTTCAATATGAGGAATTAAAATCAAATGAAAGGGGAAGCTAGGTGGCGAAGTGGATAGAGCACTGGCCCTAGAGTCAGGAGTACCTGAGTTCAAATCCTTCCTCAGACACTTAATAATTACCCAGCTGTGTGGCCTTGGGCAAGCCACTTAACTCCATTTGCTTTGCAAAAACCTTAAAAAAATCAAATCAAAAGAAAGAAACACATAAGACATGCTTTTAAAAAAAAAGTAAATGTAGTCATCAGATTCTGAAGGATTTTTATTGTTTGTTTTTGTTTTTCTTCCTCTGGATAGGGATAGCAAATTCCCATAACCAATATAATTATCTTAGTCCTTTGAACTTCTGAGAACAGCTGCATCCATCAGGGATGATCATCTCACAATGTTGTACATTGTTCTTTTGGTTCTGTGCCCTTTGCTCAGCATCAGATCCTATAATCTTCCCTCACCTCTCTAGAGACCATTAATGGTTTCTTATAGAATAATAGTATTTCATAATATTCATGTACCATAATTTGTTTAACTATTCCCCAATTGATGGGCATCCCTTCAATTTCTAATTCTTGGTCACTACAAAAAGAGCTATTTTGAAAATCTTGGAACATATGGGATTTTTCCCACTTTTTTTATGATTTCATCTGGGTATAGACCTAGATTTGAAATTGTTAAGTCAAAGGGAATGATCAGCTTTCTTGCTCTTGGGGCATAGTTCCATATTGCTCTCCAGAATGGTCGAATCACTTCACAACTCCACCGACATTGCACTGATGTGCCAATCCTCACACAACCTCTCCAACATTGACCATTTTTCCTTTTTGTCACCTTAGCCAATCTGATAGATGTGAGGTGATACCTCATAGTTGCTTTTATTTGCATTTCTCTATTTAATAATGATTTGGAGCATTTTTCATTTGATTAGAGAGATAGATAGATGGATAGATAGCTTCAATTTCTTTATTTCATAATTGTCTATTCATAATCTTTTAACCATTTATCAATTGTGGAATGACTTGCAACCTTATGCAATTGATGTAATTCTCTAAATATGTTAGAAATGAGACCTTTATCAGAACTCCTGGTTGTGAAGATTGTTTCCCAGCTTTCTGCTTTCCTTCTAATTTTGGCAGTTTTAATTTTATTAGTACAAAATCTTTTTGATTTAAAATAGTCAAAATCATTACGTTTTCAGTTTATAATGTGTTATATTTCTTGTTTGGTCTTAAATTTCCCCCAAAAAAAGGGATTTTCAAGGCAGAAAGAAGAAAGGAGAGCATTCCAGGTTCGTAGTAAAACCAATGCCAAGACATAGAGACAGACGATGGACCATCTTGTAGGGAACAGCAAGTAGGTCATTGGGGTTGGGCTATTGACAGCTTGGAGAAGATTCAAGTAAAAAAAAATTGGAAACAAAGAAAAGGGTACATCAATATTCTACAGTACCTCATCTGCCTTAAGCTACTAACATTTACTTTGTGTATCTCCTTGCAAAAAGGAGTGGGTTTTTTTTTGTACTTGTGCCATCATGGAGAAGATAGTCACCTGCCTTTAGAAAACACTGCTAAGAATAATAAAGGAAGCTCACTATATCTGTACTCTTTTCTCTTTTCATTTGCTTTGTAATTATTCTATAGCCAACAGGCATAAGAATCCCTGGAAAGATTGTAACCAGTATAAATCTCTGATGATCCATTTTGCTTTTCAGCTTGTCATTGCTGTAAGTCATGCTCCAATTGTCTCTCTTGGTTGATAAATTAGAGGATTTAGAAGTTTAGAGGGGAAAAAATTGTAGCTGTGTATTTGAAAGAAGTAGAAAGGAAGGGAAGAATTGACAAATAGCTATACAATAGTATTTGATGTCACATTCACAAAAATATTGCACAGTACTGAAGTGGAAACCAGAAGACCTGGTCGAAACTAATTTCTGACACAAACACTGTTCTCTTGAGCAAGTCCCTTAGATTTTCTAAGCCTTAGTTTGGCAATAAATAAAAGGGAGATAATGACCCTGCCTCCAGCAACCTGGTGGACTGTTAGAAAAGCCCTATCAAAATGAACCTGAACTCAAGATACAAGAGTGACATTGCTATTATGTGAGCTATAACTCAAGATAGATTGCTTCAAATTTCAGTAATGGGTCTCTCCAACTTATTTCATTTTCCAGGATCATTGATTTCAAGCTGGAAGAAACCACTTGATGCCCATTTTGTCCAATGCCCTCATTTCATAGCTGAGGAAGCCAACACCCAAGACAATTAAGCAACTTATTTGGCTCACTTAACTAGAAAGCTTCTGGGATGGCACTTGAACCAATGTATTTTGGCTTAAAGTTCTATCAGCTTTATCATCCACACACATTCACACACTTGGAAAATGCACACATGAATCCACCCACAGCCAATGTCCTCAATGCCTAGTTAAAATTAGGATTCTCTTTAAGAAAATATTAAAATAATTTTTGATTGAATTGAATCAAAGGATCAGAGTTCTCAATCTGGAAGTGTTCTTAAAAGCCTGATATTATAACTATTTCCTTTTAACTTTTAAGAAACTGAGTCACAATATTACCCAGGTAGATTGTATATAGGATAGGTCTTAAATCCTAGAGAACCTAGAAACAATATTCTATCTTTTCTACTAAAGGTCTGTGCCTAGTTAGGACTGAAAGCAACATGCTTTCACTACATCTTCCATCACCCTTTTAAAATTCTTAGCTACTTTCAAGGCTTGACTCATGCTCAAACTCCTTTAGGAAAGTTCTCCAGATCCCCTTTAATGTTTGTACATCTCCCATGTCAAAATATCTCTTTTTTATAATTTTTTTATTTATTTTTATCCATATGAACATACATATTTCCAAGTTACTAAATATCCCTCCACCCTCCCTTCCCATCCACCCCCTCCCCTCAACAGGGAACAGCTGACATATTTTGTTAAACATGTTTGAAAATTAGTAATATTGATCATGAGTAATTAGGATTAAGGGAAAGAGATACATAGAGATATTTTTTTATAAAGTATTCATCAGATTCGGAAAGGTTTTTTTTTTTAATTTGAGCATGTTTTGTTTTGTTTTGTTTTTCCTTCTGGTTGCGGATAATATATTCCATAGTCAGTCCAATACAGTTGTCTTAATTCTCTGGACTGTGGAGAGGAGCTGCTTCCATCAAGGTTGATCATCTCCGAATGTTGTTGATGTATACATTGTTCTCTTGGTTCTACTCCCTTCACTCAGCATTAGATACCTTAAGTCATTCCATGCTTTTCTAGAGTCTGATCATTTATGATTTCTTGTAGAACAATAGTATTGCACAGTATTCATGTACCATAACTTGTTTAGCCTTTCCTCAGTTGATGGATTTACTTAACTTCCAATACTTTGCTACTATGAAAAGAACTGCTATGAATATTTTGGAACATGTAGGACTTTTCCCACCACCTCAAAACCTCATCACTTTGCTTAATCTATTTTCTGGGAAGAATGCAGTCTCCTTGAGTCCCATGTCTCTGTATTTCCAGTGTTTAGCAGAGTACTCAACAAATCTGAGGTCATTGTCAGAAATTTTCTGCAATGGGCTGCAAATGGATTTCATTCATCAGTAGACCAACGGAGTAATTCATAACTTATATATTACTTTAGTAGATAAATCTTAATGCATGACCTTAGGGTTGAATCACATGATTAGTAGATATCAAAGACTTGATATAAACTGAAATCTTCCTTCCACCAAGTCTGGAACATGATGGAATATATAGTATGTGTTTAGTAAACATGTATGTATAGTACAGAGTTCATTGATGAGCTTACATCCAGGGCCACATCCAGCCACTAGACTCGAAGGAGAAATTGAGGGACTTTGTATTGCTCATTGTCACTCAAATCCAATTCATATGCATGTTATGGGATCTCTTTCCTGATGTCATGGCCTTCTTCAAGAATGAAGGACAAACATAGTCATGTATGTTTTTGTATGTGTGTATGCATATGTATCTGCATGTGAATGTATATACCTCTAATTTATACATATATATAGTATATGTTTATAGACAAATATGCATGCCTATGTGTATGTGCTTTCACACTCATAAATATATAAATCAATATACACATATATTTATGTTGTACATATGCTCATGTTTGTGTATATAGCTTCCATATATATATATAACAAATTTTGCATACATCTATATATATAAAGTAAATGTAAATATAAATATAAATAAATGTAAATAAATATAAATATAATGTGTGATTTAATATTGATTTCCTAACTGCTGAGGTCCATGACTGTTTTCATTGCCCCAGAGCCTTTTTTTCCCAACATAGTAGACACTAAGAAAAAAATTTACTGTACTGAATTGTATTCAAATCCTTCCTTACAACAATCAATAATTATGTTCTCATGGGCAAGCCATGCAGATTTATAATCCTCTATTCCATCACAGGTAAATTAAGGATGATAATAATAATACTTACACCACTGATCTCCCAGGATTGTTGTAAATATCTAAGCTTTTTAAAAAAATCTTCAAATATTTTTCAAAAGAATTCCTTATTAATTACAAAATATTTAGGACCAAGAGAACCTCAAATATCATTCAATCCAAATAGACTATTTTATAATGTGAAGTCTGAGGTTCAAACAAGTTGAAAAGAGTCAACATTTCATCTCTAAATATGAATTTATGGCCACTTTTAAGTGAAACAGTTGAATGAGCAGTAGATTGGGTGTGGAATGCATAATGGATTGGGTATTAAAAAATATTTCCCTACTATTTACTACTAGTATGACATTCAGCAAGTTCTGTCAACTCTGGCTTTCAGGTTCCTCATTTGTAGAATGAAAGAATTAGAGTAGATGACCTCAGAAGTCATTGTCTTGTTTTTATCGTCTTGTGACTAGATGTCATTTAAAGTCTCTTTGTTTTCTCAGGTAAAGCCAAATTGTGTTCTGGGAAGATATCCTTTTCATTGGTTAACTTTATGGCTGACAGAATTTTGGCCCCAAATGGTTTATTGCCAATTCCCTTCTGGAATGGAAGCCAAGGGCAGAGGCCTCCTGTTTAACAACTGGCCACAGGCCAACTCAATTTAAAACTTTTTAATGTGTAAAGTTAAATAGTGGCAGCATTCATCCCCAAGGTGCCTAAGATGTCTTATCTTCCTAGAAAGGAGACTCAAAGAAATTATAAGAAAATATGCTGTGTTGGATAAGGAGACTCCAATGGCAGAGCTTCTCGACTAGTGGATTTTATTGAAAAGAAAGGGTCTATTTGATCTTTGCTGGAAATTGCAAACAAAATAAATATTATATTTATATAAATATTTATACACACATATAGATTTATATTTACAGTATAAGAGATGGATTGATACTTGGAAATTTACCAAGGAGGATGCTTTTGAACAGTAGATATTTGTTGGTGTTGTTCTTGGGAATGTCATTACTTGGTAGAGAAATAAGAAAAGGATGCTTTAATATTCTATCAGCAACGTATAGCTGCTCCCTCCTTAGATTTCTTCTTAACCATACATTCTTGAGAGAATTGGACGGACAAAGGTACAATCTTATGTAGGAGGAGAAAGTCATTTAGCTCCATGATGCCATTGGAGATAACTGTGAAGATTTCTTATTATTGCCTTTTTTATACCCTCACTGAAGTCATTGGCATTTTCTGAAAACTACTATTTATTAAATACATTATAGGAAAATCAGATGATATCAGCAAAAGTCAGGGTGAAATGAGTTACATTTGATGTCAGAGGAAACCTGTTCAAATCTACTCATGTCATGACCTGTGTAACTTTTGAAAAGTTGTTAACCTTTAACTTAAAAGTTGAGAACCCATCTCTGAAAATTGAGAATATTTGAGTGAGATGAACTCTTAGGTCACATTCAGCATTGTATTTGTGTTTATGTGCCACTTAGGGCTAAGATCAGGAAATATAATGAAAAAAATCACTGTACTTAATATATTTCAAAACTAATTTTGGTTAATAGGGATTGTGCTGTTTCTAGTAGAGAGGAAATGAGTTATTGGCACAAGGTGTACCCTCCTGGGAAGGGGCTGTTGAAAGGTGAAGTGGGGATGGAGAAGATGATGGCCAGAAATTAAAACAATCATAAAGCAGAAGGAAATCCCCCTCTAAAAACTGGGAGCTAGCATTTTTCAGTTAATTTTAAGTCCAAGCTTCTGAAAGGGAATTGTGGAAGCAAAGAATAATGGGAAGGTTTTCAAGACAGGAAAGTTTGAATTGGTTGAGAAGGCAGAGAAGAATGCTACAAAGATTATCTAGGAATTTGTCATTTTTAAGATGCAATTTCCTTTCTCAATATTTTGGCATTTAATGGAGAAGAGTTTGCTATTTGCCCACATCTGCTCTATTCTAATACACAGGCATATGAACAAGCAAATACCAGTCAGCCCCATCCAGATTTAGCCATGCCCAGAAGTTTGATGGGCTACTCAAAAGGGAAGTATCACTTATCTTTTCCTTTAATCAGAAAACATCAATTAAATACCTTCTGTGTGTCAAGAATTAAGTCCCCCCCCAAAAAATTTTTATGGTTATTTAGTCTTGTCTGTACTGCTGGAATAATCATTGACTCCTCTTAGACAAGGGTGAAGCCAATCTAATTGATGGCCTATTCTTATCAAAGATACTAGTATGGATTCCATGTCCTTCTCCAGTGGATAAAGGCAAATAGAGCGATGGTTGACTTCCCCAGGATCACACAGCTAGTAAGTGTCTGAGATCAAATTTGAGTTCATCTCAGTTCTGATTCCAGCCTCAGTCCCTATCTACTGAGATAAGTAGCTAGTGATCGAATTGGTCAAAGCGGTTTGGTGAACATAACAACAAAGGTGTAGAAAAAGTCATTCTAATCTTACTTATAATTAAACCACTTTGATTTCTGCCCTGCCTAACATTTTATCCTAATCAAGTCACTCCAATCTAGATTCTTGTATAAGCTTAACCATTTTTCTTCTGCTTCCCTTCAGTAATAACTTCACAAGACTCATTTTTGACCGTCAGAGCTGGAATTGAGCCTCATGACAAAATCAGGTTATGTAATCTACCTGGTCTGGGCTGACATTTTTTCCTTAATTCTCAAAAAAGACCATGACATCAGGGAGGGGATTCCATGATGAAAGCATGAATTGGATTTGAGTGGGGGCGGGGGAGGCTATGCTACATCTCTAGCCTCACTTTTCTCCTCCAAAGCCATCTGGGACCAGTGACTAGATATGAATCAGGAGGACTGGAGACAATTCTGGATGTGAAGTAATCAGGGTGAACTGATGGGCCAAGGGTCATACAGCTAGTTAGTATGAAGTGTCCAAGGCTAGATTTGAATTCCTATCCTCCTGACTCCAAGGCCAGTACTCTATCCATTGTATCATCTAGCTCTGTTCCACCAGGGAATAGCTAGGTGTCACAGTGGATAGAGTGCTGGACTTGGAATCAGGAAGATGTGAGTTCAAATGCACCCTCGGAAACCCTGCTGTATGACTCTGAGCTGATCAATTAATCACAGTCCCTCTCAATTTCCTTATGTATAAAATGAAGACAATAATAGCATCCATCTCTTAGGACTGCTGTGAGGTTAAGATGATAAATGTAAAGTGCTCAACACAATAAGCACCAGATTGATGGTTATTCTAACCATAAAAAAATAAAAGTTAGTTGCTTTGGAAGTCAGAGGCTATCAATTCAAATCGCAATTTTGTTACTAGCTATCATCATGAGCTTGAACAAGTCAATGAACTCCTATGATTTGGAATATCCTCCTCTATATAATGAGCTGCTTAAGCTATCTGGCCTCTGAGGGCCCATTCAGCTCTAATCCAAGAACCTATGAATTGGAGGGGGTCTTATCTGTTACAATACAGTCTTCTGGGGATAAGATGTCCCTGGAATTGCTCAAAAAGAATATCAAAAGAGATTCTTTGTAGTCTTTCAATTCATTAAAACTCTGAAATAGAAATTATTATGAACATGAAACTTTGCTATCAATCACTTTTATTCCTTGGCTCTGTCAAACCCACAGATAGTTTATATTCAATGTAAATATATAAACTTGTCTATTGGCATTACTGTCAAGTTCAAATGACTGTTATTCATGAAGGTCTGGCTTTACCTTTGTCCCTCTAGGGCACTTCACACTTATCTGCCTTTTTTGATTTATATCATCTGTTGACAGAGGGCTTCATACAAGTAAGTATATAATGAGCTTTTTCAATCTTTGTGAGTCATTCTCTGGAGTTAATACTAAAAATGTATAGACATAAACACACATATATCTATTTATCTATCCAGGATCTACACACATACACTCACATAAAACAGTCTGGACTTTGGGCAAGAATTTTAATTAAAAATATGAATATCAATAAAAAAATCCTGTTTAGTCAAGAATGACCAAATCTTTGAATCTTGATTCAAATTCTGCCTTTAAACATTAGTAACTGTGGGTCTATGGAGAAATTTCTTAAACCTCTCAGTGACCAAATCAACTAAAGCCACATTTCTAATACAGGTGAGGTAGAGATGGTACATTAATTTCCATCAATGGAGGACATTGCCATAGCAAATATTCCCCAGGTCAGTAGGGGATGATAAAATATCTTTCAATTGTGTCTGTCTCTTTATTACCTCATTTTAGGGTTCACTTAGTAATGGTACTGAAGTGTTTCTTGTTTCCTTCTCTGGTTCATTTTACAGATGAAGAAATTGAGACAAGGAGGGTTAAAAGATTATAAAAGTATCTGAGACCAAATTATTTTATAATTGTGAATCTTCCTAATTCCAAACCCAGGACATCATCCTCTGTGTCACATAGCTGTCACCCAATATTATGGAATAAAATCAAAACCAAACTACCACTTCATATTAATTATATTGGTCATACTACCCTGAGTTCCTCTCTTATATTAATTATATTAGTCATACTACCCTGAATTCTCTCTGCTACCCCATCACTCCCATTTTCCAGTTTATACAAAACCTAGTATGTTCCACAACTGTGTTTTTAATAAGAGAATCATAGATCATTAATTTCAACAAAGTGACAATGCAAAACAAATAAGTGAAACCCACAATATTTTCTTAGTAGTGAAAATATGTGATAGAAAATTTGACAGTAACTTTATATAATTATTTTTGAAGTATATTTTTCATGTATATTTAGTGTTTTTCTCCAAAGATTCCATTTAATGAATGTGACCAGTACTCAAAGGAAGTCTACATAAGACAATTAAGATTTAATTAATTTTAAAAACAATTATAAAAAATAATAAAAATAATCTATAATAAATATGAAGAATCCAGTGAAACAAGGTATATACCATTATATACCACAATGTATATACCATTATATATTTTGAGGAAAGCAATTTTTGATAGAAGGTAGATTCATCTTTATTTCTTGGGACTCATGGTTTGTCATTATATTGAGTAGAATTTTGAATTCTTTTAAAGTTGTTTTTATTTCTGTTGTCATTTCATATAAATTGCTCTAATTCTGCTTACTTTACATCAACATATAAAGATCTATTGATTTCATTTTTTCGTTGAGCCATAATTTACAACTACTTTTTTAGAATGATTAGATGTTGAAATGCCCAGAAATAAGGAATAACTATACTTGTTCTTCCAGTCCCTTGAGCATAAGTCATTTAGCTCTTTGCTAATCTTTACCAATTTGACAGATGTGGCTTAGAAGCTCAGAATTGTTTTAGTTTCCCTTTGTTTAATTTCTAGCTATTTGCAGAATGTTTTAATATGTTGTAGAGAGCTTGAATTTCTTCTTTTGAAAACTATTTGTTTTCTCCTTTTTTTTCTTTTGAAGGATGGTTCTCAGACATATAAATTTGAATTAGTTGCTTATGTTTCTTGGATGTGAGAGAATTATCAGTGAAATTTGCTGTCAACTTCCTCCCAGTTCCCTGTCTCTGTTCTAATTGTAACTAAATTAAATTTGTTTAAGCAAAAATTATTGATTTAATAAAATCAAAATTGCCCTTTTCTTTTCATGTGATATTCATCTCAAGTATAATTTATAAATTCTTTATCAGGCCATAGACTTAAATGATATTTCATACTTATTCCTCTAATTTTCCTCTGATGTCACCCTTTAAATCTGAGTCAAAGCACCAGCGGAATTAAGGATTGAAATACATTATCTGCCAAAGTGTTTTACAATTTTCCCTGAAGTTTTTTTTTTTTTTTTTTTACAAATGAATCCTTACCTTAGTTATTGGTATCTTTGAGTTTATCAAGAACTATAGTATTATAATCAATTTTTTCCTATTTGAATACTTTCTCTGTTCCACTAATTAACTTCTTTACATAGAAATAAATATTCAATTGAGTTAATCAACAAAAATTTATTAATTTTTGTAATATGAAACTATGTTCTAGGCAGTATGCTAAATTCAAGGGATGATGTTTGTCCTTCATTCTCAAAGAAGACCATGACATCAGGGGGCTGATGCCTTGACAAGCACATGAATTGTATTTGAGTCAGGCGGGGCTAAGTCACCAGCCTCACTTTCTTCTCCTGAGTCATATGGGTCTAGTGACCAGACAGGAATCAGGACAACTGGAGATGGTTTTGGATGGGAGGCAATCAGGGTTAAGTGACTTGCCCAAGGTCACACAGCTAATAAGTGTCAAGGCCACATTCGAACTCCCATCCTCCTGACCCCAAGGGCAGTGCTCTATCCACTGTACCACCTAGCTTCTCTATAAATTCAAGTGAAAATTTAAGGGGCAAAAGCATACCCTGCTTTGATGGAACTCCTGTTCTAATGGAGAAGTCAAGATCTACCCTAGTGGGGCCCATATTACCTGGAGTGTAAATTGAAATTAAAAATGAGGAGAAAGTCATTGTGTTACTTTAACAATCTCTACTTTGGTAGCAAAGTACAGTATGTTTTATTGCTAGATTCTTCTTCCCTAGCCTACATTCCCTAAATGATTTTATGGGGTGGGGGGGGGGCTGTGGAGAGTGGAGTGTGCACAGTATATTTTGTCATCATAATTGTACATTTTTTGTTCATTTAATTTAATTTTGTTCTTTTAATTTGTTCTTTTAATTGTTGTTCTCTTTCATATGTTGTTTTCCAGGATGAGTAAGCCATTGTTTTATTCAGGAAAATCACCAATTGATGCAGCTTTCCTTAGTTCTTTGAACTTTTCATAGGTGCCATTACATAGCAGTAATGTTCTCTTGGATTGATTCACCACCATTTGTTTCTCAATTTCATAGTTGGTGGGTCCCTATTCTTGATTTTAATTCTGGGACACTACTACATATGAATATACGTGTGTGTGTGTGTATGTGTGCACATATGTATTTGTATATTTTTGTATGTATATATGTGTGTGACTGTATTTATCTGAAAATAAGACAGTCATATTCATTTTTGTTCCAAAAGACACAGTAGGCTTTATTTTCAGGGAATGTCTGGAGAAATGCAGTCATTCTTGAAGGCATCATTATTTGATCTCTTCTCTCTGCAAGGAAGCTCTTCACATCTTTAGTGAGGTGAGTACTGGGTGAGTCCAAGGCTAGCAAATGTCTTTGATCACCATGAAAAGTAAGTAGTAGTATTAAAGTGACTCATTTTCCTATTGTTTGTACCAGGCCTTTCAGTTTAAGTTTCAAGAATAGAAATGCCTGAAACATGTTGAAGCTTAGCTTTCCTATCCTTAGTGAAGATTAGAGTTGAGGTTTTATTTCCATCCAAATGTTATAAAGTGCACATATACCTTATCCGTGTCTGTACTCCAATTGGTCAATCAGAAATAAGTTTTGAGTTCATCTGTTTACCTTATGTCCAAAGGCATCTGTATGGGTATTTACAAATACTAAATTATAATTTATATTACATTCATCTTAAGTTTGCATGTCAACAATATTATTTATTTATATTTAATTATATATTAATATTATTTTATTATTCAATAAGTCCACCATGTGTTGTAATGGATGTACTAAAGATATCTGAGTAATGATCTTTTTTTGCAAGGCAATGGGGTTAAATTCTGGAGAACAATATGGAACTATGCCCAAAGAGCAATAAAACTATTCATACCCTTTGACCTATTGCAATTGCAATTCTAGGACTAAATCCAGAAGAAATTATTTAAAAATGGGATAAGTCCCATATGTTCCAAAATATCCATAGAAGCTCTTTTTTGTAGAGGCAAAGAATTGTCAATTGAGAGGATGCTCATCTATTGAGGAATGACTCAACAAGTTATGGTACATGAATCCTATGGAATATTATTGTTCTATAAGAGACCATAAATGGTCAGACTCTAAAGAACCATGGAGTGACTTACAGGATCCGGTGCTGACTGAAGAGAGAAGAACCCAGAGAAAAATGTGCTCATTAACAATAGCATTGTGAGATGATCAACCTTGATGGAAGCAGCTCCTCTCAGCAGTTCAGGGAATAAGGACAACTGTATTAGACCGGCTGTGGCCAATGTTATCCCCATTCAGAGGAAGAAAAACAAAGCACACACGCACGCACACACGCACACACACACACATACACACAGACACACACAGACAACACACAAAGACTCTTCAGAATCTGTTGAGTCCTTTATTTTTATAAAGGGTTAGCTCTTACGTATCTTTCCCTTAATCTTAGTTCCTCATACCAAAAAATGACTAATATGTAAACATGTTTATCCAAAATGTCTATGTTCAATGCTAACTTAATTGTTTGCCATTGAGGTGAGGGGGGGTGGGAAAGGAGGGTGGAAGGAAATTTTGGAATTTAAAAATATACATATGCATATGGATAAAAATTAATTAGTTAACTTTTAAAACTATCATTGCATATAATTAGAAAAACAAATAAAATAGTAAAAAAAAAAAAAAAAGACAATGGGGTTAAGGAACTTGCCCAAGATCATACAGCTAGGTGTGTGAGGCCAGATTTTATCTCAGGTCCTCCTGACTCCGGGACCAGTGCTCTATCACTGTGCCACATAACTGCCCCGGCTGACGATCTTACCTGGGCTTTATTCTGGAGATAGGGATCATTCCAAAAAATTCATCTGGTTCTTATTTTCAGGGAAATAAGGATTGTGTATGTACAGTGTATGGTGGTTTATGATTATATATGACTTCATATACATATAAATATACATATATATACATATATATATATATATATGTATATAATCAAGTAATGCCCAAAACATCACTGTTGCGGATAATGAATACAATATCATTGCCATTTTATTGCTAAAGGGTCTGAATCTTCTCTAGGAATTTAAGTGACTTTTCCACCACAATGCCACGAAATTCCAGAGCCAGATCATCAAACTAGGTCTTCTTACGCTATCTACTGTGTTCTTCACGCCATGCCATGCTACTTCTTTAATAGAACAAAAAAAACAAAAACAAAAAAAACCTCCTAATAATCTATAATAAAAATAATTCTATAAATGTTTACTATTAGTAATAATAACAATCATTTAGATACTGGTTCATTTACAACAATTTTTTATATTCATTTTGACCTAGGTTACTCTTAACTCTGGAATGCAGGTTCTAGTTTTATCCCCATTTTTGAAGAAACTGAGGAAACTGAGGCAACGCTTTAGATGACTTGCCCACAGTCGTACTAGTAAATATCTGTGCTTAGATTTGAATTCAGATCTTCCCAATTCCAGGTCAGGGTTCTATTTATTGGGCCCATGACTTGCCTAACCTAGGCTATCTAAAAAATTCAAACCAAACCTAATATCCCAGACCTTTCAAGAAAATCTTGGTTTGAGATTACAGTGTGTTACAGTGTGTTCCAACTGTGAGATCAAATGTTACATATTTGTGTCAAGGAGATATTAAGTGTTAGAGGAAATCTCCTTGATTAGCTACTATTTTTTCTCTCTGATGTTAAAACAAAACAGGAAATTATGATAATCACAAAATGGATCTCATTTTGTTGAGATAAAGAAGCTGAATAATTCTTCATCAGAAACTGGACATCAGAATTAGGTAATGGAACCAGGATATTATTTGAACCATTTACAGAATAGGTAAGAGATTTTGAACATTAAATCAGAAAACTTGATGCATTTGAAATTTGTGATATGTAGGAAACTTTGCAAATGAATTCAGTTTCCATAGTGATTGTAATCTGAGAGAGTAACCATACAGATTTTTGCCTTTTTTTTCAAGACAGTATCTTGTGAGAGAGTGAGGAGATTTTAAACTTGTTTTTTTTTATTCCACAGAAATAAGAAACAATAAATAATATCTCAACCAGAGCAAGATTGGAGTGCATCTAGTGGATTTGTACAGATTAGAAGTACTCAAAAAGCAGAGCCTTAAAGAAGGATTAAAGCCATTCTTAGGGAAGATCAGCTAATTCTCCTTGTAAAGCACCTCTCAGCTACCCTAATCCAAAAGAATAAGTAAATTATTTGTGAGAGCACATTTGTTTGATATGAAGGATTTTGAAAATCTGATTTAAGAAACACAAATCATCTCTTGATGCTTCCTTTCAGAAAAACTCTGTGTTTTTCCTTTCTTGTTCCTATAAAAAGGAATTGAATTTTTTGTGGAGGGGAATAATAATTGTCTTGGGTCCTAGGGGTTCAGTTATCACATCTATTTGCTTGTGTGACTGCTAACAAGTTATTTAATTATTCTGGGTCTTAGTTTCCTTATTCATTAAAATAAGGAATTAGTGCAGTCTGTCCAAAATTAATTCTATCATTTAATATATATATATATATATAAATACATATATATTCATATATATGTATTTATATAACTCTATCATTTAATATATATAGATATTTATATAGGTATTCAATTCTTTGCTTTGTGAATCCTTAATTCTTCACCAGAATTCTAAATCATATCCAAAATCACATCTCCCACTGAAGATATGTAAGTCAATGGTTTTGTCCTTAAAACATTATTCCTTTAAACTTCCCTATGTGTTAAATAGCAGCTTATTTATGTAATTGCTTAAGTTCTGTCTACAAAATCTTAATAGACTCTTCTCTATTTCCTCGTTTTACCCCAAAAACCTAAAAAATGTCTGGATCTCAGTTCTATCAAGAGAACATCATCTATCCCTTTCCTCATTAAGATCCTTATTTTACTTCTCACATAGACTGTTAAAGATTATTATATCTTTTTCAAATATAAAGCAGTCATTTTCTTCTTCCTCCCTACAAAGTCTTATGACTGACTCCTGCACTGCAAGTCATGATAGAATGTCAAAAACTGTTGTTTCATTTAGTAAAAATGGTATTTAATATTTTTTAGAAAAAGTCTTTGAGGGGCAGCTAGGTGGCACAGTGCCTAGGCCCTGAAGTCAGGAGAACCTGAGTTCAAATCTGTGCTCAGACACTTATTACTTACTTAATTGTGTGACACTGGGCTAGTCATTTAACTTCAGTACCTTGCAACGCCCCCCCAAAAAAAAAAATCATTAACTTGAGAAAACTATCCAAAAGGTGTGGTTTCCTCTGGCATTTAATCACCAACTCAATGATTCATTGAAGTTTAGTCATAACTTCTGAGGTTCTCTTTTGCAGGATTTCCGATGATCTTATAAGTCAAGTCTTTAGATGATCAGATACCACTTTCTTCATGTAATGAAAGTAGAGATACATTGAATCATAGATTTATATCTAGATAGATACTTAGGAAGCAAGAAATGTTTCTCCAGGATCACACAGGTAATAAGTAGCAAAATTGCCTATATATCCTGCACCATTTTCCCGGTAGCAGTCTCCCTACATGTATTTAGAATTTAAAAGGACATTAGAGATCATCTGTTCCAAATTCTTCATTATATTTCTAGGGAAACAGATCCTATTAAGTAAATGATTTTAAATAATTCATTCAAATACCCTTTGTTAGGAAGTGATAAAGTAAAAAGTTTAACCCCTTTATTCACACTCCAAATCTAATATACTCTCCACTATGCCATAATGCTTTCCATTTCATTTTCATCTTTTGTATCCTTAGTGCCTAATACAAACCTATAACGGTACATGTTCCATATAATATTTCTGGAATAAACATTTTAGTATAGACACCCTGTGTTTCCACAATCTACAGTTTAATTTAACTGATTAAGCTTTTATTAGTTGAATGGGTATGTGTATTTTGAAACTGGTGACTTAGAGCATCACTCCCTCACTCAAATCCAATTCATATGTGCTTATCATGTCATTGCCTTTCTAATGTCATAGTATTCTTCAAGAATGAAGGAGAGGCAACTAGGTGGTGCCGTGGATAGAGCACCAGCCCTGGAGTCAGGAGTACCTGAGTTCAAATTCAGTTTTAGACACTTAATGATTACTAGCTGTGTGACCTTGGGCAAGTCACTTAACCCCACTGCCTTGACAAAAAAAAATGAAGGACAATCATTATTAGTCTTTCAAGATAAAACAGGGAAAATTTTCTCATCTTTAAACTTTTTTAGTGAAAACAAGATATATAAAACAGTACTTCAATTCACAAAATTTATTAAATGAGAATCTCACACAAACCACTAGATATAAACAATGAAGCAGACAAATCATGATTTTGGTCTCTTTTGGTTTTGCCAACTTTAGTCAATATGGAAATGAAATATGAAATGGAATATAATATCACTAACCTTGCAGCAAAAAACAAGTTTGAGCAGAGAATAAAACAAAGTGAGTATCCACTGTTCATGTATTTATTGGACTCGTTATTTTACATGAATATCATTGAATATTATTAGGTCATAAAAAGAGATAGATATTAGAAATTCGAAGAAATACAGGAAGACTTGAATGAAATGGTGCAAAAAAGATAAAACTGAAATGGGAAAAACTCACAAAATAAATAGATAATATAAATGAAATCAACATAAGACAAAATTCATGTCAAATGCAATGAATGCCATTTCTAGGGGACTGATGATAGTACTCTCTGCATTTCCCTATAGTATGGTTCACATTTGGAATGTTTCCTATATTATCATTTGGGATTATTGAGTAGTTAAATAGTTCCTCTCATGTTTGTTATTGTTGTTGTAAAGGAGATAATATGAGTTTTTAGAAAGTGATTGTTGATAAGTAAAATGTAATCGAAAAACATTTTTAATGAAGGAAGAAGGCAAGACTCTACTAACATTTTCTTTCAGGGGAGCAGCCAAGATGGTGACAGGAGAAGAGCCTCTCCTAGGTGTTCTCTCCATATTTTAAAAATCTTAAAATTATGACTCTAACTAAATTTTCGAGAGACAGATCCCACAGAAAGATCCAGTGAGGCAATTCACCAGACCAAGGTAACCTTGAAAATAGTCGAAAAACTCTACTCCATTGTGTTAGAGTGGCAGCCAAGCCAAGTGAAGAATCTTCAGCCTCCTGGAGGCAGCCCCAGGGTGGGAGCCATGACTCATGACAGCAGGGGCAGTTTCCTGATCTACACCCTGGGGAGCACTGGGCACAAATTGGAGGATCAGCAAAGGGGACCTCTGCCAGTGCAAGCACATGAAGCCCAGGTCCTCAGGGCAGTTGCAGCAGTCAGCTAAGTCAGCTCAGCAGCTCAGCAGCCTAGATCTAGGAAATGGAAGCAGGCATGGAGCCAGTAAGCAGGAACAGAGCCAGTAAGCAGGAGCCCCCAGGCAACTGAGCCTTGAGTTCTCAGTCCACCAAAAGTAGGGGAGTGGAGAGAGACTTCCAAAGTCTGTCCTCTGTACCTGGAACAGGACTCTGGGACTCTAAGCACATTCAGACCTGATCCCAGTCTAGGTCCCCCATAAAACAGATGCCCCCACTTCAAACCCATGGCAGAGGGTCATTCACAGAGCAGGAGGGAAGTCAGAGCTTCACACACTAAGATTCTTGTAGGGGAGTGTTGCAATAATATTCAAAATACTCAAGCATCCCAAAATCAGGCACAGGCTGGAGAAATGTGTAAACAGAGAAAAAAGAGGAACATCACTGAGAAATACATTGTCTATGATCCCAAGAAGGATCAAAAATGCTCAATCTGAAGATGAGCAAGTACAAGTTCCTTCATCTAAAGACTCCAAGAAAAACAGAAATTGGGCTCAGGCTATGATAGAGCTCAAAGAAGATTTTGAAAATCAAGTAAGGGAGATAGAAGAAAAATTGGGAAAAGAAATGAGAGAGATGCAGGAAAAGCATGAAAAAGAAGTCAGCAGCTTAGTCCAGGAAATCCCAAAAAATGCTGAAGAAAATAACTTGTTAAAAACCAGTATAGGTCAAACACATAAAACAGTTCAAAAAGTTAATGAGGAGAAGAATTCTTTAAAAAGCAGAATTGACCAGATGGAAAAGGAGATAAGAAAGCTCTCTGAGGAAAACAAATACCTCAGATGTAGAATGGAGCTTAAGGAAGCTGCTGACATAAGGAGAAGTGAAGACACAATACTTCAACACAAAAAGAATGAAAAATTAGAAGAAAATGTGTAACATTGAAAAAGCAACTGGTCTGGAAAACAAATTCAGCAAAGATAATTTAAAATTATTATGATACATGAAAGTCATGATCAGGAAAAGAACCTTGACCTCATTTTTAAATAATTCCTACAGGAAAACTGCCCAAATATCCTAGAAGCAGAGGGCAAAATTGAAATTGAGAGAATCCATCAATCTCTCCCAGAAAGAGATCCAAAAAAAAAAAAACGACTCCTAGAAATAGTATAGCTAAGATCCAGAACTCACAAGTCAAGGAGAAAATATTACAAACATCCAGAAGGACACAATTTGAATATTGTGGAGCTGCAGTCAGGATCATACAGGTCTTAGCAGCAACTACATTAAGGTCTTGTAGGGCTTGTAATATAATATTCTGGAAGGCAAAAAAGTTTGGCATGCAACTGAGAATTAACTACCCAGAAAAACTGAACATCCTCTTCCAGAGGAAAAGATGGACTTTTAATGAACCAAGGGAATTTCAATTGGTCCTGTTGAAATGACCAGAACTGAACAGAAAGTTTGACCTTCAGATACAGGACTCAGGTGAAGCATAGCAAGTGCAGGAGAAGGGTAAAATATGAGGGACTTTATCATGATGAACTGCATGTATTCCTGACTAGAAAAATGACACTGATAATATTCATATAAAACTTCTCATTTTTTATAGATGAAGTACAGGAGGGAGAGCTGAATTTAAAGATATAATATATTGTAAAAATGGAATCAATGGCTAAAAGGGAAATGGGAGTGAGAGAAAGTAAAGGTGGAACAGGCTAAGATATTTCATATAATAAGTTTTTTTATTGCAATGAGCTATTGCAATGATATGGAAGAGGGGGAAGGTGAGGGGGAATGAGGGAACCTTTAGCGCTCATCAGAGGTGTCTCAGAGAGGAAACAGCATATACACTCAATAGGGTATAGACATCTAGAGTAAAAAGGAGAGAATGGGGTGATAGAGGAGAGGGTTTATCGTGGGGAAGAGTGGTCAGATATAACACATTTTCTTTTTTACTTCTTGCAAGGGGCTGGGATTAGATGGCCTGTCCGGGACCATGGGGCTAGGTGGTTGCTGGACCTTAGGGGTGGTATGTGAAATTGGGGCCTCTTGGCCCCAGGGCCAATGATCAGTCCACTGTGCCACTCAGCCAACTTATAGCACATTTTAGAAGAGGGTCAGAGTGAAGGGAGACAGAAAATATAGTATATGGTAGTGAGGAGGTATGAATGGAGGAAGCTGCAATCATCAACAGCAAAGGTAGAAAAATATTGAAGTAGGTTTTGTGATGGACTTATCACCTGAGACAGAGTTGGTGGTGTTGGAACACAGACAAAAGAACAATTTTTTTCTCTACTTTATTTCTCATGAGGGTCTATCTTGTGGGAGGGAGGGGTAATATGTTTACTCTTAAACAAGAATATTTTAGTCATGTATTAAAAAAAATTGTACAAAAATAAAAATAAATAAATATATTCATGAAAAGAAAGAAAGAAAGAAAGAAAGAAAGAAAGAAAGAAAGAAAGAAAGAAAGAAAGAAAGAAAGAAAGAAAGAAAGAAAAAGGATATTTTTCCTAGCATGAAAAAAACCTGACTTTTTTACACTGCTCTGGAAGTTGTAGCTGCGGGGCTTGTGGTAAGAAAGGAAATCAATAAATAATTTGCTGAATGAAAAAAAAATTTCTTTCATTTTGAATGAGACAGAGATTGATAGGAAGATAATAGTCAGAGATAGCAAGGGATTATCTCTGAACAGGATGAACCAAGAATTGTCAGAAAGATACTAATCTCAACCAGGTAGATTGGCAGAGTGAATAGAAAATTATCCTCACAAAGGAAAACTTGGTTCAAGTGCCTTCTCACCTATATTTTGACTTTGTGATTCTGGGTATGTCACTCATCATATTTTTGTGAGAGAAATTTGTTCACCAATAAAGATCGAGAGCCCTTGAAGGTGAAAACCTTGTCACTATCCCTGGAGTTGCAATAGCTTAGGATTTTTATATCACAAGCCTTCAAAGTTCACAGGTTAAAACTTTTTATTTTCCTGGAGAGACAGTAAGCTGATGGAAAGTTACTTGGGGACAGTGTGAATAACTAAGGACTAGGCGAAGTGCTTGAGGAAAAGAGTGAAAGAAAAACAACCAGAAGAACTGACTGGGCTGAGAGTAGAGTGAGATCCATACCATGGAGCAGAGGCCTTAACCTTGAGGACATTCTGAATAACAAAGTTTTAGGGAGACTACCTAAGGATATAGAAGGGAGAAAGGAAAAAACATCCCTAAAAGCTAGCTGGCTTAGATTCAAGCAGGTCCAGCCATATGGATTAGAGGCCATAGTTCTCCAATAGACTAGGCTGGGAGCTTAGAGAGAGACAGTGGCCATCCTCCAAAGAAGAAAGAAAGGAGATGATTAAGTGAAGATAACTCATAACATAAAGGTAGACATTGGCTCTCCCTTTGGGAGATCAAGCCAATCTCAGAGAGCATGATACCCCAGGTCTTTTCTCTATATCCTTCTTTAGTGCTTATTCCATGATAGCTTGTCTTCTTTTGTGAAATTAGTCTGCTCTTGGGGAGCATGATGACCCAAATAATTTCTCATGCTTCTATATCTTTGCTCATTGTGCATCCTATCATTTAGCAGCTATTGATGCTGCTGCTAATCTCTCTATCTCTTAGCTTCTGCTAGCCACTGCAATAACTAAATAAACTTTTTGTCCCTAAATTCTCCTGGGTCAGAGTCTATTTTTAGGTATATTCTTTCATATTTGCTCTTAGCTTCTGCTAGAAGAGATACAATCACAGTTAAGTGACTTGAAGAGGTGGATAGAAAATTTGATCTTCAAAAACAGGTTGCAAATGTTTATATTCTTTTGGGGAAAGATAATACTGGTAACTCATATGAACTTTCTCATGTATTAGGACCATTGGAAAGAGTATAAATAGACAAGATGCAAGTGGGAGTAGAATATAAAGGAATAATATATTGAAAAGGTGGAGTTAATGGGTGAGAGAAGAATGGACTGGGAAAAAGTTAAAGGAGGAGATATAGTGGGATGATTTATTTCACATAAAAGAGGAAAGAAAAATTTTTTTCAATGCAGTAGTAAAAGGAAAAGATGAGAGAAAAGAGTGAACCTTATTCTCATTGGAATTGGCTCAGAGAGGGAGAAACAGTCACTTAATTTGATATAGAAAGCTGTCTTACCCTAGAGAAAAGTAGGAGGAGAAGGGGATGGCAGAAATGAGTAGAGGTAGGTAATAGAAGGGAGGGAAGATTGTGGGAGGAGGTAGGCAGAATATAATAAATGGAGGTAGAGAGAATAGGTTGGAGGAAAATATTGTTAGTCATAGTAACTGTGGGGGAAATATTGAAACAAATTTCTCTGATAAAGACTTTATTTCTCCAACAAAGAGAATTGAGTCAAATTCATAAAAAATAAGAGCCCATTCCCCCATTGATAAATAATCATCATACAGGTTTTGGGTAAGATTTTCAATTCTATTTATTAAAATCATTTTTAAAAAAATGTCCTAGCTTGGTATTGATATGAGAATGGTGGGTTGGAACCATTCTGGAGTACTTATATTTATTGAACTGACTAATAGAAAAGAAAGAGAAGATGATAAAATTTGGGAGGGGTGTAGGAAAAATGAGATATTGATTCACTGTTGGAGGAATTGTGAAATGATTCAACAATTTCTAGAACAACTTGGAACTATTCCCAAAAGGTTATAAAACCATGTCTACCCTTTGGTTTAGCAATGGCACTACCAGTACTAAAATTGATGATTTATATTAAAAAAAATGAAGTTTTTTCAACTAAAAAAGAGAGGATGAAGGTGGAGTAGAAGTATGGCTCTAGTTACCATGTTTGAAGGTGTGTTCTGTGAAAGAGAAATTATTTTGTCTCACATTGCTTTTGCAAAGATAGAAGAGTACAATGTGTGTGGAAGTCCAGTTCATCTAAAAAGAAATTATTAATTATTTTTTAAGGATCTTTGAATGTATAGTTGAGATAATTTTTACATCACTATTGGACAGTGAAAAGAGCACTAGATTTGGGATCAAAGAAACTAAGTTGGAATACCTGCTTTCTACTTATTCTGTGCCTTCAGATAGTTAAACTCTTGACATTAATTTTCTCATATGTAAAATAAATGAGTTGAAGTAGATAATGTATAAGATTCTTTCCAACTCTAAATCTGTTATGTGATGACATCTAAGGTTTCTTTATACAATGAGATTTTATTACAAATACTAATTTCATCCTTGAAAAAAGGAGGAGATGGCAAGCAAACTATTTTTCTATAATTGATTCTAATCCCATTGTCAGGAACCAATTGTTGAAGAAGAAATATTTGAGGGAAAGGATTACTGTATATTAAAATTTATGATATATCAGGGAAACCTTGTTGTTAGTCTTCTGTGAATCCTAGACTTTGTAAGAACAAATTTCAAAGGTAGAAAAGAGAGAAGGAATCCAAGTGTTCAAATTTGACAGGGGCAGTTAGCCCCGGAGATACAGAAGGCTATGAAGTGTAAAATCCTGAAGAGACAAATAGAAGCAATTGTCTTTGAAGTCTGGCTCCTGACAAATCCCTGAAGTAACACTGCTCTAAATTCTCCATTTGTCTTTTAATTGCTAAATCTAATGGACTTTTCTTGTTCATTGTTTTCTTGACTTCTGCACTATTTGACACCCTCTTTCTCCCAGATATTCTCTGGTTTTCAAGACACTGTACTCTCCTAGCTCTGCCTACTTGTCTGAGAATTCCTTTCCAGACTTCTCTCTTAGGGCAGCTAGGTGGCATAATGGCTAGAACACTGGTCTCAAAGTCAGGAAGACTGCTGGAGTGTTCAGTCTGGTCTCAGACACTTGACACTTCCTAGCTCTGTGACCTTAGGCAAGTCACTTAACCCTTATCACCTGATTACCAGGATCCTTTCCAGTTGTCCGGATTTATATCTGGCCACTAGATCCAGAGGGCTCTGGAGGAGAAAGCAATTTAGCATAGAACCTCCTCCCACTCACATCTAATTAATATTCTTGTCGTGGCATCACCTCCCTGATGGCATAGTCTTCTCTGAGAATGATAGACAAAACATCAGTTTCAATTTATCAGTTTTCTCTTCTGATAATCAATTTTCTTTCCAATATACATCAAAAAAGCAATGCCTCCTAAATAAAACCAATAGTGTTTCCACCATATTCTATCCCTAGGTCCATTAGTTCTTTTGAGAGTTCCATTATCTGTCTTTTATTAATCTAGGTTTTTAATCTGTGAATCATTCTTGATTTTTTCCCATTTGTACTTCTATCCATTTGTCAAGTGTAATTGAATCCACTTCCATAACCCCTTCTGTGCTTTTCCCAGGTGCCACCTCCTCCCAGAGATTGTTTAATACCTACTGGATAAAAATCCCATCACACTTTGCCTATCCTCATGGGCATGGCCAGGAGCAATCATAGAACCAAGGACAGAACTTCTCCTGTGAGAGTCCCCAGTCTAACTTCTTTTTTTTAGATTCTTCTCTTCCTTCATGGACTGCCTAAGGGTATTACACTGCACTAATTGGAAAGAACTGAAATTAGGCTAAATATCAGAAAACAGAACTGTAACTCTAAGTATAGTCCTTCCTTTTATTTTTTTTTATTTTTTAAATTTATTTTCTTTCATTAAATATATACAAATGCAGTTTTCAGCATTCGTCCATTTACAAAATTATAAGTTCCACATTTTTCTAGCACTCTCCCTTCCCTTTCCCCTCCCCATGACAGTGAACAATCTGGTAAAAGTTGTAAATGTACAATCATGTTTAACATATTTCCATATTGGTTGTATTGTAGAATTAGAATTCAGGGGCAAAAAACATGAGAAAGAAAGGAACAGTATAAAGGTTTTACAAAGTAAACATAGTATGCTGTGCTCTGCATTCAAATTCCCTAATTTGTTTGGTTTTTTTCTGGATGTAGATAGCATTTTCCATAACAGGTCTTCCAGGATAGCCCTTGACCACTGAACTGCTGAGAGTAGTTGCATCTACCATAGTTCATCATCTCTCAGTGTGGTGGTTAATTTGTTCACCGTTCTTTTAGTTCTGCCTACTTTACCCAGCATCAGTTCATTCTAGTCTTTCTATAATTCTCCAAAGGCCAGTCATTCATGAGTTCTTACAGAATAATAACACTCCATAATATTCATATGCCATAAATTGTTCAGCCACTATCCAAATGATGGGTATCCCCTCAATTTCCATTTTTTTGTCATTAAAAAGACAGTTGTTGGGAGCCAAGATGGTGTTGTGGAGCTAGCCTGCTCCCAGAGCTATTCCCTATGCAAAATAAAATGGATCCTCTGCACAGACATGAAAGCTATAGATCTCACCAAAAAAAAAAAAAAAAAAAAAGACAAGATCCAAAGAAGTTTTCAACAGTAGACATTGTGGTGAATCTTCAGTGAAGGTCTGCCTCTTTGGGGGGAAAAAGGGGAAGTAAAGGGCAACTAGCTGGGAGAGTGGAAAAGCCAGTGGGAGCCTTTTAGTCACAGTGCAACACAGGTTCCAACAATTTGAAAATAACAAGGTCCTTGTGGCTATATAGCAAACCAGCAGGGAGAATCCCAAACCTCAACAAAATCTGAACCCTGGGAACACCAGGGCAGGAGTCAGGACTGGGTTGGGAACAAACCACTGCCTACTTAGAATGTAGACATAATGTAGGAAGCAAAGGCTTGGATTGCATAAGCAGCCTCCTGGTCAATGACTAGCCAGGGATCAGATTACAATCCAAGCATAAAAAACTTGGGATTTCTACTCCCTATACCCCAGGATTAGATCTTAAACATTTCAAGATGAGCAAAAAAAAAGCTAAAAGAGTACTCACTATAGAAGGCTACTTTGCAGATAAAAACCATAACAATGCCACCTCTGGAGAAGAAAGAAGTGAAAAATTACCCACAGGGGAAGTCTCAAAAGAATCTATAAATTGGACTCAAATTCAAATGTTCATGGAAGAGCTTAAAAAGATTTTAAAAATCAAAGAAAAGAGAAAGAAAAAAGGAAAAAAGAAATAAGAATAATTCAGAAAAGAATATGAAAAATTTACCAAAGAAAGCAACTCCTTTAAAAGTATAAATAACCAACTGGAAAAAAATGTAAATCTGAAAAAATCACAATCAACTAGAAAAGAAAAAATGCTCCAAATCATTATTGATTGGAGAAATGAAAATTAAAACAACTATGTGGCATTACCTCACACCTATCTGATTGGCTAAGATGAGAAAAAGGGAAAACAATCAATGTTGGAGAGGTTGTAGGAGGATTAGGACAATGATGCATTGCTGGTGGAGTTGTCAAAGGATCCAAGTATTCTGGAGAGCAATATGAAACTATGCCCAAAGAGCAATAAAAATGTTCAATCCCTTTGAACCAGCAATTCCAATACAAGTCCTATATCCAGAAATCATAAAAAATGGGAAAGTCCTACATGTTCCAACATATCCAAAGCAGCTCTTTTTGTAGTGGCAAAGAATTGGAAAAATGAGGGGATGGCCATCTTTTGGAGACTAGCCAAACAAGTTATGGTACATGAATACTATGGAATATTAATGTTCTAGAAGAAGCCATAAATGGCCAGACTCTAGAGAAGCATGGAATTCCTTAAAGGATTTGAAGTTGAATGAAGGCAGCAGAACCAAAGGAACAATGCACACATTAACAACATTTTGAGATGATTAACTTGATGGGAGCACCTCTTCTCAGCAGGTCAGAGGATAACTATTTTAGACCATCTATGGACAATGTTATCCCCATCGAGAGGAAGAAAAACTAAACTAAACTTAAAAAAACCCTTCAGAATCTGATAAACACTTTATAAAAAATATCTCTTATGTATCTCTTTCCCTTAATTCTAATTCCTCCTACCAAAAATGAGTCCTCTGTAAACATGTCTATCACAAATATTTATTTATAATGTTAACCTGACTATTCTCTGCTAAGGGGAGAAGGGGTGGGAAGGGATGGCAAGAGAAAATTTGTAACTTAAAAATATACATATGCAAATAGATGAATTTTGAAAAACTTTCATTATGTATATTTGTAAAAATAAAATATTTCTAAAAAAGAAAAAAAAGAAAGAATACACAGAACTTTTCCAGAAAGACACCCCAGAAAAAAAATTTCAGGGCTATGATAGCCAAATTCCAGAATTGTCAGATAAAGGAGAAAATACTGTAAACAGCAAAAAAAAGAAGCAATTTAAATACAAAGGAAAGCTGATCATCTTCCACACTGAAGGATTGGAAGACCTGTAATGCCACATATTAAAGGAGAAAAGAACTTGGATTGCAACCAAGAAGTTAATACCCTGGGAAATTCAGTATAACAATGGAAAAACGGATGTTCAACAAAAGAGAGGGCTTAAAAACTTTTGTAGAACAAAGAACAAACTTATCAGGGAATTAAATCTCCAAATGTCAGACTCAAGAGATGGATAAAAAAGGTAAATGAAATCTGGAAGGAAAAACAAAACAAAATGAAACAAATGTTTGTCAAGTAAATCAAATTGTATATAACCTTATATAAGAAGTTATAACATTTGTAACTTTTGAGCATTGTATTCCTCTTGGGATTGTTAAAGGGTTGCCCTAGCTCTCTGAACTGTGGAACAGAGCTGTATCCATCAAGGCTGTTGTTGTTAATATGAACAATGGTCTCTTGGTTCTGCTCCCTTAGCTCAGCATCAAATCCAATAATTCATTCCAAGTTTTTCCTAGAGTCTCACCTTTTATGGTTTCTTTAGAGGTCTATCACATCACATCTAAGTTTTCTAAAATTATGTTCTTCTTGTTTATTTTGTGGTTAGATTTATCTAATTTTGAGAGAGAGAGAGGTTGAGGTCCCCCATTATAGTTTTGCTGTTTATGACTCTAACTTGTTTACCTTCCCCTCCATAAAGGTGGCTAATTTACCACTAGGTATATATATATATAATTATATTGTATTTTTCATTGCTTATGGCACATTTTAAAAAGATGTAGTACTTTTCTTTCATATGCATTGTAATGAGATCTGCTTTGCTTTTGCTTTGTCTGAGATCAGAATTGCTACCCCACTTTTTTTTTCTTTAGCTAAAACATAATATATTCTTCTCTAGTCTTTTACCATTACCTTATGTGTATTTTTCTGCTTCAGACGTGTTTCTTGTAAACAAAATATTAAAGGATTATGCTTTGTAGTACACACTGCTATATGCTTCCATTTTGTGAGTTTCCATAAAATTCACATTCACTATTACAATTATGATTACTATATATGCATTTCCCTCCTTGCTGTGTTCCCCCATTTATACTTTTCTCTTTCCCTTTATGTCTCCTTACCAATGTTTCGCTTCTGATTACTTTCTCTCAGTCGGCCCTTCTTTCCATCAGCCCTTTTGTCTTTCCTTCTTCCTTTCCATTTGTACTGTTCTTTTTGACTTTTACTTTAGCTTTAACTTTTACTTTACCTTTACTTTTGCTTTAGCTTTTTTATCAGACCCTTCTTCCCCTTTATTTCTCCTCACCCTCACTAAGTGATACTTAATATTTTCTTCAATTTTTTTTCAGTCGGGTTTTTTTGGTGAAATCTTGGTGACAATCATTAACTTATATTTGTTTAATTCTAATTTTTACGGTGTCATTTTCTTCAGTTAGTTTTTGTGTTTCCTTTTTCAGCTGATTAATTTTATTTATAAATATGTTGTTTTCTTTTGCAGTTAATTACTTTTAATTTTTGAAGAGTTTCATAACTTTTTCACTTGGTCAATTTTAATTTTTGATGAGTTATATTCTTTTTGCAATTAGTCATTTTTACTGTTAAAGGATTTGATTTCTTTGGTCTTTTTTTTATAATGCTCCTCTGTGGTTCTCATTTCTTTTCTCCTTTTTTTCTTCTTCCTCTATTCTTTGGTTTTTCAAAATCTTTTTTGAACTCTTCTAAGAAATCTCTTCTTGGATTTGAGGCCATTTCATAGACTCCTTTGAGGTTTCATTTGTAAGCATTTTATTACTGGTTTCCTCCTCTGAGATGACATTTTTATTGTCCCTACCTATATAGTAGCTTTCTATGTATCTTTTGATAGCTAAGTTCTGCCCCTGGGGTACAAGGGGTAGCTCCAAACATTTTGTGCTGTGGCCAGGAGTTGGACCCTGACTTATTACCTTTCTATAACTTTGCCAAGTTTTTCCCCTTTTTAGGGTAATTCAGACTTTATGTTTGCCACGGCATTGCCTATGCAGCACTTTGTATCCTACTTGAGGGTAGTTCAACCCAGGCCTATCCATTGGACCAGCATCCCCAGAGTTCAAACTATGTTGTCCAAGATGGAGTTGTGACCCTCATTGATTGACTGCTACAATGCTGGCTACCCAAGTCTTGTTCTGAGCTGTGCTGTGACTAAGAGCCTCCAGCTGACTTTCAAGGTCTCCCCTATGCTAAGCTACATTCCCATTTTACCCCAGTGAGATAGACCTTTATTGAAGTTTCTCCATGAAATCTTGAGTTGAGGGCTTGTTTCACTCTTTTTGTGGCTAAATTCTAAAATTTCAAGGAGCTTTCTAGCTTCATGTCAGATCTTGATTCTGTCCCAGAAGTAAATTTCCCATTTTATTTTTGGAAATTCATTCCACCCTACAAATTTGAAAATATTAAGACAAGTGTATGTACCACAAAATACAGAAGGGCATTTTCCTAATCAAAAAAATTTTAAGAGATACATTAAATTTCTATTGTGTCACACACACACATACACATAGACACCCAGACACGTAGACACACAGAAATACACGTGCACACACACACACAAACACAAACATACAACATAACAATTTAGAATTTGATGAACACTTTATAAAAATTATCACTTCTGTATCTTTTTCCCTTAATCCTAATTCCTCATACCAAAAATCACTAATCTGTAAACATGTTTATCAACATATGTATGTACAATGCTAATGTGACTGAGGGGAGGGGGATGGGGAGAGTAGAAGGAAGTTTTGTAACTTAAAAATATGCATGTGCATATCGATTAAATTAAATACATTTTTAATAAAATCCTATTGCATTTTAGTAAGTAAAGAATGCTGTTGTTTAGGCATTTTTGTTGCCTGACTTTTTGCACCTCTTTTGGATTTTCTTTGCAAAAATAATGGAAGAGTTTGTCATTTTCTTCTCCAGCTCATTTTGTAGATGGGGTAACTGAGACAAACTTGGTTAAGCAATTTTCCCAGGGGCACACTACTATTAAGTGTCTGAAACTAGGTTTGAACATCCAAAGCCTCATCTTACTGACTGCAGATGCATCACTTTATCCACTGTGGCACTAGCTGCCCTGATAAAGAATGAAGGATCATAGACTTTTGAACTGAAATGAACCTTACAGGCCATCTGGGCCAACATCTTCACTTTATAGAAAAGCTCTAATTAGAAATAACCCAAAGTAGAATGTGTTGCCTTTAGGGACAATGGGTTCTTACTCAATTTATGGTCTTCATGTGAAACTTTAATGACTGTGAGAGGTCATGTAGAGGACTTTCACATACAGGTGCATGTTTGACTGCTAAGGTTTTTCTTACTGATAGTATTGTAAACCTTGCTAATGCATCATTAATGCCTGGTCCTTAGAATTCTTAATTCATCTTCTTAAAATTCTGCAAAATGACATAGATGCTGTTTTCATAGCTCAGCATCAGTTCAATTTATATTCCATGAAGCTCATTCCTATTTGAGATCCCCATGGACTCAACAAGTCACCCAGCCAGTTGGCTCCAGTACTCTCTTCATTTAGGCTATCACTTTCATATCCTGAGAGCAAATGAATGTTGTCTTTCTTTTTTAGGTGAAGCTGAAAATGGAAGGAAGAGAAAATTGCCAATTAATTGAAAAATAAGTCTGTCTAACCTTGAATGTCAAGGGACATGCTGAAAGCCAGTGAACACTGACTTTTGAAATCCCTCTCAGCATCCCAGGCCAGATCATGAAAAAGTCAATTCAGACTTTGTCACAAAGAATGTTCCTTAGTAAACAGAAAGGTAGAAATAGTACTTTCTGCTAATCTTTGGGACAAACGACAACTTGAGCTCATCTTTATCTTTTATAAATTTATGAACCCTTCTCATTTATATCTTAAATTCATAAATAAATTGTCCACTGATAAATCCTTTTAATGTTATCTCATGTTGATATTCTGTTTCAAAGTCACTCACAGGAAGAATAATCCTAGATGATTAATTACCAAATCTAAAAGGCCACAGGGCATTAAGTTACTGGATCTCACTGACCTACTCATTATTATTCCCAGTAATATACTGAAGGCAATTTGCATAATATCGATGACTAGAAATAATAGTTATAACTAGAGGGATTGACTAGTATCCTCAAACAAAAGAAAACAAGCCAGGACTTAGCTAATAAGTCATACAGGACAAACCCTAAAAATCTATATTTCTCCTATATAAAAAATAAATATCATTTATTTTATATATATAGATATAGATATATATATATATAATCACCCATCATGGCAGAAGGACAATGTACTTCATTCTCATGGAAAATAATCCCTCTAGAAAATGGCCAGTCATTATTTAGGAGTACACCATTTCAATTTTTTTGTCTACCTTATTGTGTTAGTTCCATCAACAGGAGAGTTTAACAGACTCTCCCACCCCCTAGTTTGTTGCTAAAGATAATTCAGACCTCTGAACCTCAAGTTTCTCATCTGTGAAATGTGGTCAATGTTGCTTATATTCTCTACTTCATAGGGTTATGATAAAATGTTCTGTAAACCCTGATCCAGCACTGAAATTCCAGGTTTCTACAATCTAAGTTTAATTTTGAAGTCCTCCCTCAAAAGGATTAACTCATGTTTTCACTCAGAATTTCTCCTCATATCATCAATATTTGACTTAGGTTGTCCCTTTCTAAGTCTTGATTGTAAGCATTAGAATTTAACTCATGTCCAAGTCTCTATGGGAGTTACAAAAAACACTCCCTGTTTTTATACAGGCAATCAGACTTATATTATAATCAACACAGAACAGGTTTTATTTTGTCCAATCAAAAGTATAAAACAGAAGGAACTACATTCTAGTCCATAAACAGTCTGATGACTGCTGAACATACTAGAGTTTCATTGTATCCTGTATGATCCACTTATTTTTCTGAAATCCACATATGGAAATACTAATTTTATTGGTGTTTGTTGAGTTCAAAATAAAAAAGGAAAATATTTAAAAGATATTTTTAATGTATTGAAAGCACTTTGTCACCAAAAGACATGAATATAACTAAATTATCAAGACTTTAACGTGTGTAGGAGGGAAGCTAGGTGGTTCAGTGGATAGAGCACCAACCTGGGAGTCAGAAGGACCTGAGTTCAAATCTAAGTTCAGACACTTAATAATTATCTAGGTAGCTGTGTGACCTTGGGCAAGTCAGTTAACTCCATTGTCTTGCAAAAACAAAAACAAAAAAAAAGAGTTTAACTAGGTTGCAAAGTCGTATAGGAATTGCTCAATCTAGAATCATGTATTATTTCTATCAATTAAGGATCATTCTATTTAGATGCCAAAGTAAAGTGTGTCCCCCTTCCTTTCCTACTTTCTCCCTTATAGAGTCAAGAAGACCATTTATTATTGCATAAAGGACATTTGGATCATAAAAGACATTTGAAACTGTAAGGGACCAAAAAAGCCATCTTTTCTATCTTATTATTTTTAGATGAAGATACTGAGGCCCAGAGATGGTTCAGAGATTTTATGTGACTTACCCAGTAGGTATTAACCTAGTTCTTATGACTGCCAAGACAATGCTTTTTAATTGTAATACCACAAGTACCCAAACCAATGAAAACATGGTTCAATAAATATTTTATTTTGATTGTTATTTATTCTAACCTCAGTTATGGACAAAACATGCATTCAGATACAAAAGTAATATTTTAAATACTTAATATTTAAGATAATCTTAAAATCAGTTATTTTATAATTTGTTTTGAAACCAATAAATCCATGATATACAAAAACTAACAGATTACTAATTGAAATGAACCACTTGCTTTGGTGATTCACTGTATTTTTCTTTTGTAAAAATAGTATCTCAGATTTTTTTACATCATTATTAGTTCTATTAAGAACTCAAGTACAAGGTAGAATGCAGGCTAAGATAGCACAAGCAACATGTCTATTTTAACCATGATTTTTCAATGATTTGCTGGAATAGTTTTCCAATTGCAACTCTTTGTTTGTGTGTGTGTGTGTATGTGTGTGTGTGTGTGTGTCTCCTTATCTGTCCAAGTGTGTCTCAAACTTTATAACAATTTTCATGACTCATACATCATTTGATTCTCAGATTCTCATTTTGGGATGAAGTGAAATATTCCAATGAGTCAGGATATAATTTAATGGACTATAACCTCAGTTGAGGCCCTTAAACTTTTTCTTGCAGGTTTTGGAAATAGGAGCTTTGACTTTGTTGTTTTCTTCTGAATATATGCTTTGATATTACTTATCATTATAGTAATTTCCAATGTCATATTTTTCTGTTGTTTACTCATCTTCCCAGACAATTTCTTGACTGTTAGGTTTTTGTAAACATAGGGCTGTGCTTCTAGTATGGAGGACATAGTAGAGAATTGGGGGCTTTGTGCAGCTGTTTTTAGAGATACCTCTAGGGACTTGCTAGTTTTCAGTACTTCCAAGGGGAATAGAGATGGTTTATTTCTCTCCGGGACTGCTCTTTTCTTGCGTGACCAGAGGTACTCTTTTCTACCCTCTAACTGTGAAAAGGTTCCCCATTCTCCTGAAGTCAAAACTCTGGTGTGCTAGTAATCCTCCTTGCTGGACTACCACCCAGGACTGTGATCCACACCTGAGTGTGGGCAAAGCAAGGGAGAACTGCCTTCTTCCATCAGAGAGATTCAGGTAATCTTCTGACTAGAAGTTCAATCTTTTATGGGGTCTGAGCTAAGAGCTGAAGAACCAAATCTGCTTCTTTTGATACAGCGGTTCCCCAAGCCTCCTTTTAGTTTGCTAGTGTTGAGTCTCTGCTGGCATGATCTGATCTGGACTGTGCTCCACTTTCACTGAAGTATGACAGATTTTTCCTGCTGACTTTTTAAGTTGTCTTAGGCTGGAAAATTATTTCACCCTATCATTTTGTAAATTCTGCTGCTCCAGAATTGTTTATTGCATTATTTAAAGTTATTTGGAGGACTTTTGCGGAGAGTGGGGTGAGCTTCTGCATTTTCTCCGCCATCTGCTTGGCAAACCTTTAAAGGTACTCATTTTCTAACTTAACCAATGTTGTACTGCCCCATCTTGAACAACTCTTACATTTTCTGTATCAGTAAAAATATTCATAATCCTGCCATAGTTCTCTCAGTTGCTTTCTATATTATATTAATATCATTAATATTTCTTAGCCTGGCTTTCTATTTGTAGAACAGAGATAATATATGTCATAAGGAATCTCTATGTGTCAAGCATAGGTGTCATTCAATTAGAAGAAAAAAGCTTTCCTGCTAATTATGGAAAACAGCACATACAATTGAGTTAGAAAGAGGGGGGGAGGTCAAAGGTGATCCCATAAGTCAAATAGGAGCATAAGGACTAGTTTCCCTATTAGATCTATGGAGAGAGAAGAATTTATGACCTAACAAGACAGAGAAAAGAATAAAATGCAAAGTGAACCCTTTTGATTACATTAAATTTAAATAATGTTTGCACAAACAAAACCAATAGAGCCAAGATTAGAAGGAAAGTAGAAAGGTGGAAAATAATTTTTGTAGTCAATGTTTCTGATAATGGCCTTATTTCTAAAATATTTGGAGAACTGAATTACATTTTAAGAATACAAGTCATTCCAGAGTTCATAAATTCTTAAAGGATATGAACAGGAAATTTTAGGATAAGGAAATTAAATATATCTATATAGTCATGAAAAAATGCTCTAAATCACCACTGATTAGAGAAATACAAATAAGAATAACTCTGAAATACCCACCTCACACTTATCAGATTAGCTAATATGACAGAAAAGGAAGATGAAAAATGCTGAAAGGAGGTGGGAAAATGGGTACATTAATGAATTGCTGGTTAAGTACTCAACTGGTTCAATCATTTTGGAAGACAAACTGGAACTATGTCCAGAGGGATATAAAAATGGTTATATTCTTTGACACAAATCCATTTTTATGTCTGTGTCCTAAAGAAATAAAATTTTAAAAAAGGACTGATATATAAAAATATTTAGAGCAGTGTTTCTTATTTTTTTTTTCAGTGACAAAGAATCAGAAATGAATGAAATGTCTATCATTTGGGAAATGGCTGATTAAATTGTAGTATATGAATGTAAATTAATATGATTATGTTATAAGAATGATGAGCAGCTAAACTTCAGAGAAACCTGAAAAGACTTACATGAACTAATGCTAAAGAAGTGAGCAGAACCAGAACATTATACACAATAATAATAACATTGTACAATGATAGACCAAAACAGACTTAGTTCTTCTCAATAGAACAATGATACAAGACAATTATAAAAGACTCATGATTGGAAAATAGAGTTCAAATACACAAATACAGATTAAAGGATAGAATTTTCATATATATATATATATATATATATATATATATATATATATATTCCTTGGGGACAACAAAATATTTGCAACTAAAATTATTGTAAAAGTAAACATGGAAAACTATCTTTTATATAATTGGAAAAATAAAATATTATTAACAAAGATCAGAAGATTTATCAGGTATTTTATTTACTGAGATAGAATTTCATGAAGATCAAATGAAACAGAAGTATTTTGAAGACTCCCAAGTAATATACACATGGAAAAGACCATTAAAAATTATAGTTTGTTTCTCCTTGCCCTAGATTGACTGTAACATATTTATACTAATTCTCCCTCTGCTAAATCTTATATTCTGACTTAAAATTTGTCTTTGCTAATTTTTTTTCAAAATGAACTCATTTCCTCAGTATTGAACTGCATACTGCCTTCTCTCTGCTCTACATTAGCTCCTCCAAATTTGCCAATATTTTTCTTTTAAGAAGTAATTTTGAGAGGCGGCTAGGTGGCGTAGTGGATAAAAGCACCGTCCCTGGAGTCAGGAGTACCTGGGTTCAAATCCAGTCTCAGACACTTAATAATTACCTAGCTGTGTGGCCTTGGGCAAGCCACTTAACCACATTTGCCTTGCAAAAAAAAAAAAAAAAAACTAAAAAAAAAAAAAAAAGAAGTAATTTTGACCAGTGTGGATCAGTCTGGACAAGGGAGACTTCAGTGCCAGTGATGAGCACATTACAATCATCTATCAGTTGTCAGTCTATCCTGCCTTTGATAGGGTTGTACTCTAGAAGCATAAATCAATTCTCCTTGAGTCATTATGATAGTTGTATGATAGGGCAATTGTCTCTAATTCCAAATTCTTTGTTTTTGACATCTTACACACCTCCTCACATTTTCTATTAGTGTTCCCTTACGGGACAACATTTTGGAAGTTGGTGATCTTTAAGGTTATGTACCCTATGTTGATAGATGGGTTAAATTGTATTACACTGTTTTGGTCATAATTTCTTGCTCTGAAATTTTGAAATCTAAACCAGAGGCTATGTATGATGGAAATCTTTGGCAATCTAGTGAGCCCTATGGACCCCTTCTCAGAATAATGTTTGTTGCCAACTTTCATAATTGAGAGAAGTACTTAATTTCAATTAAGGCTTAGTGAAAATAGAGATCTATTTTTTTCACACTGAACTCTATCCATAGACCATATATCAAGAATTCTTGCCTTTTTTCCAGCATTACTTTCCAAAATATTTTGAGTAAAAGAATCAATGAAGGCAGCCTGCATTTTAGGAAACACTACTGTTGAAAAAACAGCCATTCTTTTACTTTTCTGTATCATAATATTTGTACATGGTTGTATGTGTGAGTGTCTTTGTATATCTGTGTCTGTGTTGTGTGTGTGTGTGTGTGTGTGTGTGTGTGTGTGTGTGTGTGTGTCCCCATTTGGATGCTATCAATTCTCTGAGCTTTTTGGAGACAAGATACCATTTCAATTATTATCCTCATCCAGAGAAGTAATTTTTTTCCTGTCTGTTCATGGGGTGCATATATAGTAGGAGTGCATTGGTCTGGGAATGTTGAAAGTTCTGCAAGGCATATTAACTTTCCAGTCCCTGGGAGAGCTTAGTCTGATAGAGAAGAATAATGGAGAGGAGTACTGTGCAGTAGTATTTAAACTCAGCACTAAGTCAGAACATGAAGTAAGTATTGTGAAGCATGCTAAACCAGGCAAGGGAAGAGGACTATCTATATAGCCAAATCTCAGAGTTGGAAGGCTCCTTAGAGATCTAGCATGACCTGTCCTAGAATTAAGCAGGACCTCTATAGCAGTGGCTCTTTACCTGGCGTCTATGGATAACCAAAAGGTCCATGGATAGATTTCATGTAGTAGATAAATTCATATGAAGGAAATATATGCATACACACATATCTCCACAAACATAGATATATGTAAACATGGTTTATTTATAATATATATATATATACATAGTCTTTATTTTCACTAGCTTTCAATAAATAAGAATTTTTCTTCAATTATTAGAAAAAAGTTTAAGAAGTGATTGTTAACCATATTTCAGTATAATTGGTTCCTTAAATACATAAATATGCGTGTTTGTGTAGGTGACTGTATCTGTGCCTGTATATTAGAAACTTTGAGCATGGAGTCTAGCATGTTGATTGGATTGGATTGGCTAACTCAATGTATTTATAAACATTCTTCTGAGAAAAGAGTCACAGGACTCACCTACCAGGGTGTTGTCAAAGAGGTCAAGAATATAAAGAGACTATGCATCTATTCTGCTTCACCCCAAAAACTCACCTCCCAACCATCATTTGAATATCCTCAGTGATAGGAAAATCTCCGAGGAGGTTGACCCTCCAACTACATTCAGGGATGTTCTTGAAAGAGTTTGAATTGATTCACTAGAATCAGTTGTTAAATTTTCCTTGAGTATTTAAACCACAGAGATTCAAAAAGACTGCAAAGAAAGGATTGCTTTACTATTTTGCTGATTATCCAGATGTAAGAATGACTGAGCAAAAGTAAAATAGATTAAATATAAAAGCATCTATTTTTTTCAGAGAGCATAACACAGTTCTCCATATATTTCACCCCTTGAAAATAGACCGTCCTTCTGAGGACAAGGGGGCTCAATGTAAAACCAATTCGCATAATGTTTGTCCTTCATTTTTGAAGAAGACCTTGACATCAACGAGGTGATGCCATGACAAGCACGTGAATTGGATCTGAGGGAGAGAAATGCTGTGATCATTCACCAGTCTCACATTCTTCTCCAGAGTCATCTTGATCCAATGGTCTAATATGAATCAGGATGACTAGAGAAGGTCCTGGATGTAAGGCAATCAGAGTTAAGTAACTTGCCCAAGGTCACAAGTGGCAAGTATCTGAGGCCAAATATGAACTCCCACCCAAGCCCAGTGCTCTATTTTAAAATATGTATCCAATCTATTTTGGTTCTCTAGTAAAAACATTCCTAGTTCTTCCAGGCAAATGTTGAAGGATTTTGAACATGGAATAAAGACAAATTAAAACAAAATTTAGGATTTGAAAATTCTATTTACAAATAGAAAAAGTAAATATTTGAATGCAGATCTTCTTTTGAGAAAAATTCCTTTAAGAACTTACTGAGATTCATACCAAGTATATATGTGTGGGCCCTATCACTTTAGGGACCTCTCAATTTAGAATTGTGAATTTTAATGATTATTTACTTATCTTCATTTTACCCCCACCCACTTAAATGTGAATGTATGAATATATTTAAAGGATAATGATTACAAGAAAAGCAATAATGATAATATTAATGATTAATAGCACAATTTTCATATATGAATGTGATGGAGTCTTACTATTATGTAAGTATTCATGAGTGGATGGACTTCAGAAAAGTTGGAAAGACTTGTATAAATTGATGCTGAGGGGAAAATAAGCAGAACAGAAGATTGTATACATTAACAGCAAAACTATATGATAATTAACTATGATGGACATAACTCCTCTCAGCAGTTTAGCAATCAAGGGCAATTCTAAAAGACTAAGAAAATACCATCTACATTCAGAGAAAAATCTGTGGAGTCTGAATGCAAATCAACGCATACTATTTTTAGTTTTTAAAATGTTTCACATTTTTTCTTTCTCATTTTTTTCTTTTACTTCTGCTTCTTTTTTCACAACATGACTAATATAGAAATATGTTAAACATGTATTACCTAGATCAGATTCCTCACTGTCATGGGGATAGGAAAGGGAAGAAGACAGAAAAATGAGGAACTTTAAAAAAATATTACAAAATGACAAATTTTGAAAACTATCTTCATATATAATTAGAAAAATGAAGGAAATTATTAATCATATTTTAAAATTAATTCATGGTTTTATTGATTAACAAAATATAATTATTCAAATAATGATAACTAGCATTTATATAGAATTTTAAGGTTTGTTAACCATTTTACAATATTACCTTATTTGATTTTCACAACAACTCTGCATGGTAGGGGCTATTTTTAATGTCTATTTTCCTTATGTACTGTGTTCAAGATACTACCTAACTTTCTACTTAATAAGGTCATCATATTCTTATAACAAGGCAAAGAAAAACATTTAAACAGAATATTTAGTTCAGGACTTTTTAATCTTTTATGTACCCCTTTTGGTAATCTGGTAAAGTCTATATATCCTTTCTGCTTATTTTTATTGCATAAAGATACAATTGAAAAGAAAATGAAATATGACTAAGAAAATATTTTTAAATGTTCTTGGACCCCCGGAAATCAAACATGCCTTCTAGGTTAAAGAGTCATTGATTTAATGGGTCTAGAAATTATCAGTAAAACAATGGAAGCATTATTCACAAATAAGCACAGTGTCCTGTTTATTCCCATTGAGTAGTATGAGAAATTAACACCCCAATAACCCCAATGTGAGATGATGGTCTCTGAATAGATATATGGTCTTTTCAGTAGGTCCTAGAACTGAAAGTTGTGGTGAAGGGCATTTGTGTTTTGCATTTCTGGCTCCTGCTGCTCATCCTTTTCAAACACCCAATTGAAAGCCTTTCCATCTATCAGCCCCCTCAGTCTGCCTCAGGTAATGTCTGTTGATATTGTTATAGTGGCAGCTACTCATAAAAGACTGGGGTTTTTTATCCTCCTCTACATGGTCATGAAGCCAGTTGTCTCCATTCCTAATCATGCTAGGGAGAAAGCAAATTCCTTCTCTTTGTGACTACTTAGACAAACAGAAACTCAAGAATGGCTTATCCTATCCTTGGCAAGAAAACTCTTTTCTCTCCCATTTACATGTGCAGGGCATCTTTAATTCTTTTGGAAGGGAAGGCCAGGGTGGAGGAAATAATGAAGAGGTAAAGAGTATACCAGCCTTTCTAGTACTCTGTTTCATATTCTTTTATAATTCTATCTTCATTTGGGTTATGAATAAAAGTATATGCATGTGTGTATTTATATGTAGATGTACATATACACGCATATATGTATAAATTGCATGTATATTTATCAATCCATGTGATATATATACACGTGCATATATATATATCAATTTTATATATACATATATTTATCAATCCATGTTATATACATATATATATACATATATAAACACTTTTGAAGTCTATTAGAATGATTTCTGAATACCAACAGGGCAACATTCAGGGATAAATTGAGGCTGTCTACAATATAGAATGTCATCTGTATCCTGAGAAAAAAAATTGCAGAGTTTGAGCAAAGACCAAAACTATTAACTTTCATTTAAAATAAACTATCTTATTATGAAATTCTGCTATATCTCATACTTTATTCCTTCCTTAAGGATATGATTTCTCTCTCATCACATTCAACTTAGATCAATGTATACCATGGAACCAATATAAAGACTGGCAAATTGCCTTCTGTGGGGGGGGGGGGAGCAAGATTAGGGGAAAATTGTAAAATTCAAGATAAAATATTTTTAAAAATTCATCTTAAGATCTAGTTTTCTCAAGCAATATGACCTCAGGCAAACCAACTTTTTTGAATATCAGTTTCCTCATTATTGAAGTGAAAGTAGTATCACATCCACTGTCTTCCTCGCAGGGCATCAAAAACTGAGGCTGAGGGATCATCATTCTCATTGAGGCTTTTGATTTGAGGATCATATGTCTGCTCAACTGACTTACATGCATCTTTTAGGAAAGACCTTTAGCTTTGCATCAATGAGTCTTTCTCATAGAATTCTTAGTCTTAGAAGGAATGAGCTCATCCCTCAGTCTGAGTCTTGTATTAAATTACTAGAGTCCTCTATTTTTAACGCAATGGGATTAAGTTACT
Source organism: Macrotis lagotis (assembly GCF_037893015.1). Classification (NCBI taxonomy): domain Eukaryota; kingdom Metazoa; phylum Chordata; class Mammalia; order Peramelemorphia; family Peramelidae; genus Macrotis; species Macrotis lagotis. Next base: position 249,958,714 of record NC_133660.1, read on the forward strand.
TGTCCATGGTCACACAGCTATGCAATTATCAAGTGTCTTGTCAAGTGTCTGAATCTGGATTTGAACTCAGATCCTCCTGACTTCAGGGCCAATGCTCCATCCACTAGGCCACCTAGCTGCCACTATTTAGTTAAGAGTAATAGGAATTTTGGCTCTTTTTTTTCTTTTGAAAAGGGTTATAATTCTTGTAGATATAATCAGTTGATTAATTAGCATGATTTAATTGCTTGTCTAGAACATTAGGTTTTCACCTAGATAAATGCTGATTATCAGCAATTACTCAAATCTAATGATTGGCAAATAGGGAGGGTGTTTACTCTGGAAACAAAAGTGGTTTTACCTTAGGCTGTGTGTTTGGCATCTATCCCAGAGGCTTCAGAGTATCCATCCAACTGTTTAAACAATCAACATATTACTTGGAAGACTGAAGAACTGGATTTATTGCTAACTAGAAATAGGAACTTCACTTAGTCTTTAGTTGTTCTAAATTGTCCAATATACTTTTCTGTGTTCTGGAGAAATGAGAGGAGGTTTTTGCAAGATTATTAGTTCTTTCTTTTTTTTTTCATAATTGCTTTCATATTTTATATTCTTCTGACATAAAGACACTAGTTTTCTATCTTTTCAATTCTTGTTCATCTTATTTATTTTTTAATTTTTTTTTATTTTTTGCTAGGCAATGGAGTTAAGTGGCTTGCCCAAGGTCACACAGCTAGGTAATTATTAAGTGTCTGAGGTTGGATTTGAACTCAGCTACTCCTGACTCCAGAATCAGTGCTCTATCCTCTGCGCAACCTAGCTGCCCCTTCCTCCACCTTATTTTTTATGGATTCATGAAGAACTAGGCTATATTTCATTATATTTACCTTAAGAGATGCCATCTTTTTTCAACAGGACAGTACTTTTCTGTGAGGTCAGAAGTCACTTTTTTTTTCCCCTCTCAAGGTTCCAGGAATATTTATGCATAATTACACACAAATTAAGGACCAGCAGTTCATGTGAAGAAGAGATATGGGTTCACAAGTTCAACCTGGATCAGAAAAATGGCATAGTCATCATAAAAATAAATAGAAAAAAGAAAAAAGCAAATACAGTCTTAGATTCCAAAAACTGGTACATAGTGCTCAAAATATGAGATCTTATAGCCTTGTCATATAAAGAGACTGCATTTTTCCACCATATTTTTGTTTAGTAGATATTTCCCAATTTCATGTAAAAATTAACATTTTAAAAAAATTGACTTTAAAATGCTTTTTCCTCTCTCTCTCATCCCATGAGAAGGCAAACAATATGCTATTATACATGTGAAGTCATGCAAAACATATTTTCATCTTAGATATGTAGCAGAACAAAACAATACAAAGCTACAAGATAGATAAAGAAAAAGAAAAAGCATGGTTCAATCAGAAAAAGATGGTATAAATATTTTAGATAGATATATTATTTTCCATTATCTAAATATTGTTTGGTCAGAGGTATGAAGGCTTATAGGTCTTTGAACATATCCAGAATGATTAAACTAGAACATCAAGAGTGAATTTGTGTTCCATTTTTTTCCATCCTCTCCAGTAGTTGTCATTTTACTTTTCTATTATGATATGTGAGAGATGGTAAAAGATGTACAAAACACTTAGAAAAGCACCTGGCACCTAGGTCCTTAAAAATGCTTATTTACTTAGTTCCTCCAACCCCACTATGGGTGCTTTCCATAGGTCACATTTGGTCTATTGAGCTCAGATTTGCCTCAGTTTAAGTCATCAAAAACTATTAGAGTGTGTTCAAATGAGAGTTTCTGGGATGCTGAGTGGAATGAAAACTGTGACAAGCAATTCTCAATTAATGAAGGAAATGGGGAATGATTAACATAGAGAAAAGAACATAAATGGGAGGACTAAGATGGAGACTTGTCTGGAGGAAGTGGCACTCAACTGATTTTTCCCATAATCGTTTGTCCATGACAGATGAGCATCTATTGGTTCTATAACCTCAGCTAGGAAGAGATCCTGATCAGGAGCAAAAGACAGAAAGGGACATTGAAATGGATAACATGGAATCAGGAGAAGCTTTCTTATAATGAGAGTTCTCCAACATTGGACTGGACCTCCTGGAGAGTTAAGATATTCTTCCTCCTGGATGCCATAAAATAAAAACCAAATCATCACTACTAAGAGATATTGAAAAAGTAGATGATATTTAAGCTCTAACTCCAAAATTATGCGAATTTGTTGTATTTTTACTGAGTATTCAGTTAATTCTCCGTTACTTACCAAGCCATTAGGGTTTTTTTTTAAATGACTAATTCAAAAGCACAAAATTAATTTGATTAAGAAACCGTTCTTCCTATTAGATACAGAATTGAATTCTTCATTTTTATTTATTTATCTCTTTAAGACAATGGGGTTAAGTGACTTGCCCAAAGTCACACAGCTGGGCAATTATTAAGTATCTGAGGTTGAATTTGAACACAGGTCCTCCTGACTCAAGGGCTGGTGCTCTATCCACTGTGCCACTTAACTGCCCATGAATTTTAAGGGAATTGTAACTATAACCTTACAACTACTACAGAGACATATTGCTGAAAATATAGTAGAAAAGACTTCATTAATAATATAACTTCTCATATACGGGATGACTTTGCAGGCTAATGTTGACAAAAACAGATAATCATGTTACTGTGTTGGTCAGAATTGGTTGGGGAAGAGAAAGCATGATTTGTAAGATATTGGTTTGAGAGAAAATAGGACACTAGTTGAAAGAATTTTGAACTTGGAGTGTCAATCACTTAATAGCTGTCATTGACTTACCATTTTATTTCTCTGAGATGAAATTTCCTTTCAATGGAGAGGCGGAATTGACAGAATCTAAGTGTTTGTGTTGTTTATCCTTCATCTGAAGAAAAACAATGACATCATAGGGAATTTAAAGTGAGGCAGGGGTGCACAAAAGTATGTGCCCTTTCTTCCAGGGTCATTAAAGTTGAGTGGCAAGACAAAAGTGAGGACAACTGGTGATGGCTAAGGATGCAGTGAATCACCTTGGAATCTTTGGTATCTAATCAAAGGCATTTCACAGCATGTGCTTCAATTATTTTCTTGGCTATTCTCATCCACCCACTTTATTGAGATATGTCTTCACATGTTTGGGGTAGACAACCCCTCTAACTCACTGGAAGGTTTGAAGTGTGTGGGTTATCCTCAACCTGGCTCAGCCCTTTAGACTAGATAATTCTACCTGGGTTGGATAGTCTGTGCTACAACTTTTTAGAAGCACAAATGAGAGTTAAGTGTCAGCTGAACCCCCAAAGTTGAATTATCAGCCCTAAGAAGGCTGAAAAGTCCTCACACCAGAGGTGCTAGTCCTCATTGAATATCCCATATATCCCTACTAGATGACAAAGTGAAGAAAGCACCAGACCTAGAAGAGCAAAGACCTGAGTTCAAATATCAACTCAGACAAAAGTTATATAAACTTGGACAAGATTCTTAATTTCTTTTGCTTCAATTCCCTTATCTTTAAAATGAGCTGGATAAGGAAATGGAAAACCACTGCTTATTACCAAGAAAATTCCAAAAGGGGTCATGAAGAGCTGGACACAAGTGCAAAGGTTACTCAATAGTGGTAGTCAGCTAGGAAGGCAGGGCAAGAATTACTTAGACCAGGAAGGCAACAGCTGTTGCTAGTATATGTGTATTATATATTGTGTATAATATATATATATATATATATATATAATACACATATATATTACATCTATATAAATATATATATTATATATTACACAATATATAATTAATAATATATAATATGTAGTATATATATGTATATATATTATATATATATATATACATAGTGATCAGCAATCTCTCTTCCATGATGAGGTTTCCTATAGTCTATAATTTACAGTCAGGTAGGAAGACATCTGGGGTGATGATAGCTAGATTCTTTTTAGTGCTATCAGAGAGCTGACTGTGTTAAAAGGAAAGACAGCCAAAAGACAGGGTTAAGAAGCAAGGCAGAGAAGCTTTCCTACATCTTAGGCAGCTTTTATTACTTGGAAGTCTTGTATATGTCCTTGAGTAAATCTTTGTGAGCCAATTACTGAATTAACATTAGCTTGAGGGTTTAAGTACAGAAGACAATAATGACTATCAAAAGTTTACACATTAAAGCTATATAGACACCCCTGTCCCCCAAATATTTTTCTGTCCTCTTGGAACCATAATAGGTGACAAGAGGCAACAAGTCAAATATAATAGACCCTTGACACTGAGGTTTTGTACATGAAGAGATTGTAAAATTACAACAGGGAAAGGGGCTTATTACCTAATAAAAGCAAGATTTATAGTGAAACAATATTTATAAACCAATTCATCAAGCTTTGAACCACAACCAGGAAAGTTGGAAGTTTAAGAAAAAAATCATCTTCTGGACAATTAGTATGAGGAAATATTCTCCCCTCCACAAACCTAGATCAGCTTCTTTGTATATATTGTCTTCTCCCATTAAAATGTAAGTTCGTTGAGGAAAGGCCCTGTCTTTCTAATTTTCTTTGTATCCCCAGTGATTGGGATATTAGTCAGCAACAAAGAGCTGTTGATTGACTGTCTTCTGAAATGGTAGATAATCCTACAAGCCTATTGACCCACTGGGAAAGTTCCCTCTTTATGACTTGGGAATTATCAGTGTCCATTAATATTTCTTTGTACCACCTTCCTTCAACCTTCTGAAAGAGTGATCCATGATGGCAAAGACTATCTTACTGACCATTCTGCTAAAACTGCATCCATTATTAGAGATTCTGTTTATGGATTTATCAGCCCCTCCCTTCAACCCTGAAGCAATAAGAAAAGGCTACCAGAATCACACTCACGGTGCACTGTCAACAAGCTATATGACTTGGTGTGATTATATTTTATGAGCGTAATTTTCGTTTGTCTGCTCATATTATTTGACATTTAAAACCAGATGGACCAATATACTAGAGAGTGGAAAACAATCGTGCACCAGCTGAGAAATGGACTGGCTGACCTGTAGGTCATTTCCATCTCAAATTTATGAGATGCTTCTAGTCTTCTTTCAGCCCAAGCAAGCTTAGGAAGGTATAGCTGCTTAGAATCTCATTTCACCAGTCATTTTCTCAGAGGCTTGGAAGTCTTTTTCTTCCTTCTTTTCCCATCACAGATATATTTCTTTTGCCCCCATTAAGTTTCCACAGGTTAGCCAGTATCCTTTTTTGTATGTTTGTTTGTTTTTAATATTCTCTTCATATTTGAGCAAAGAATATCACTTCATCCAACTTTGAACCACTTGTGCACCCAACATTTTTCAATTGCTTGGTCTTTGAGCTACTAAAAGCTAGTCATTATGGATGACTGAGTACACCTGGATAGATCTGGTAGTACATCATTTTTATCAACATGAATTGAAAATGGAGTTGGGTCAAGATAGTAAACTAACTCAGGTTACCTTGTTGAAAACTAAATACTTTTTTTTGAGTTCCATGACCTAAGCTTAGAAATGATTTCTCAAAACTATATTTTCCTACTTCTTAATCTGAATTATGATAGGTGTGTAAAAGACATTCCTTTCTACTGCCTTCAATTTGCTCTAGAAAAACATGATCTAGAAAAATAGTGATTAGTAAAACTAGCTCTACTAATAATATTTTTAAAATATTATTGTAATATGCAGATTAACTATAAAGGAAATAAGATAAAAGATATAAACATATGTATATATACTCATGTATATACCTATGCTATACATAGAAAAAGAAAGTTATATGATAATTTTATTGTGTGTAATTTATAGGAAATTTGCAGTTTCATGAGTTGTCTTTTTAATAATATTCTGTTATGGAAATTTTGTTTCATTCCATAAAGTAAAAAGAAACAGTTTAAAAATAAATAAAAGATGATTGTTCCTACCTCCATAAAGGAAGAAACTTATTGCAACAAAAAAATTCTAAGCCATTTGTTAATCATAAAAGATGATTCTATTTAAAATTCTCTTGTGTGATAAGAAAAACCCCAAATCAAGTACACAATGATAGTGATAAATGTTGTATGAATTACAGAAAATTGAATCATAAAAATTCAGACCTAAAACAGACCTCAGAGGTTATCAAATAGAAATTTATATGAACAAGGCTATCAATTATCATTTAATTATTTTTTGTTCAAGTCTTTGCTTGAATACATTAAGCAATTGTGTTGTTCTCTATTATATATAAAGCAATATATTCTGACTCTATTCAACTGTTAGGAATTGTTTAAAGATATATATATATATATATATACATATATGTTCATATTTCTTAATTTTCTACTTTAGCCATCTCCTATGCCCTGCTCAGATAGCAATCTCTTTAAAAAAGAAGAAAAATCATCAGTTGAGTACATTTATCCCATAAATCAAATCCAGTGCTTTATGCAGTGTTCCATATCTGTTGTCTGCTTTGCAGGGAGGGAGGCAACTTGTCATGTCTTGTCCTTCAGGATCAAGCTAGGTCATTAGAATTGTATAAGATTCACTTTGGACTTTTGTTACTGCCTTAATTCTTTTGATTTATGTTGCTTTAGTCACCACCTGAATAGTTTTCCTGATTTCTCTTACTCCTATGTCATATCAGTTCATATAAATCTTTTGATGTACCCATGGATTCTTCCTATTCATCATTTCTTACAGTGAATGCAATCATATATCATAGTTTGTTCATCCATTCCCTTTATTGAATGGCATCTACTTTGTTTCTGGTGCTTTGCTACTATAAATGGTATTGCTCTCGATGTAATGACAATTAGGCCAATATATTGAATTTATTTCTAATGAAGTGAGATAGGAGGTTGGGGATGGGGGGAGGATCTTTCTAATGTGGGTCCTGCCCTGGGATTGTGCCCAGTCAGCCTGTGAGATAGAAACTCACTTGAACATGTGGCTACTCCAGAAATGGTGCTCCCTACCTTTCACTATGGAAAAATGCAGGTGGTATTCTGTGACTATTTCTGATACTTTCTCCATGTTGACAGGAACTCATGTAATTCCTTATACTTCATGGCCTTGACTTAGTTGTCAGCTAAAAGACTTTTGAGTATCACACTGAGGGGAAATAGTTGTAGGATACCGACAATATTCAAGGCCCCCAATGCACATGGGTAGAAGTAGTTTTCCCCAAGAGTTCATGGATTGCACCAAGCATTGAAGGCTCCCAGGATTATATGCTAATTATATAATTCCTTGGATTTTACACTTAGGAGCAGAATCTCTTATTAATGAAGACATTTTCCCCTTGTACTGAGTAGAGTAGCTTCCCTCTAATTTTCGTCTATTGGCTAAAAGAAGCCACATCCCTATCTTCAAGTTGTTAATAATCTAGCTAAGAGAACAACGGTAACAGAGCAAAATACCAGAGAATACATGGATATTAAATTGAATTGTTCTGCTTGATTTAATGGTAGATCAGAGGGGGGAAAAAGGGGAAATGAGGACAGTAGCTAAAGACATAAGCAAAAATTGTGAGGACCCAAGAAATGCTTGTTAGAGAGAATAAAGACTAGAACAAGTAAATTGAGATGTCAGGAAAATATGAACAGAATTCCAGACCATAAATGGTTGCATGGGGAAAATAAATTTGAATGGAGGTGGACAGTGAGAATATATGGATATCAATTCCAACTTTATTGACTCTGGACATTTCCTTACTTCAATGTAATGACTGCCCCTTGAACCCAGTCTTCTTGGTGTTGAGGCTTTAGTTTGTACCATCATTCCATGAGGTTACCTGAACATACCCACTTCACTCCAGATCCACAGACTAAATTTCCCCTTGTTATCATCTTTTAGGTATCAACCTGTATGTGTGTATTTGTGTCTGTAGTACTTTGTACAGTGCGCATCAAAAATAAGTGTTTAATGAGTGAGTGGGTTAGCAATTGATTTAAGTTTCTAGAGTTCCCTTAGAACATAAAACAGGGAGAAGACAAAGACATAGTTAAAGATGGAAAAAAGGTATCTAGCAAAGGAGGGAGCAGTAGCCATGATCTTCCTTATTTCTCTGTTTAGATGCAATCTTTATCAGAGAAAACACAGAATCAGAGGACAAGTAGATTAGATAGTGGAAGGGAGAAGTTAAAATTGCGATTCATTGAAATAGCAGTTTTGATATGACTTTGGTTTCTAGCCAAGTGTGAAATGTTTTTCAGGACACCCACTTAATTGGTGGAGAGAAGACTGACATGATAATGCATATCCTGTGTTTTGTTTAGAGTTTGTGTGCATGTGCGTGTGCGTGTGCATGTGTGTGTGTGTGTGTGTGTGTGTGTGTGTGTGTGTGTGTGTGTGTGTGTGTATGGGGCATTGGCATACAAGAATTTTGGAGAGAAGAAACATTCCTCTATTTTCAAGAACCATTCATGATTCTAGATTCTTCTGTGCACTATCCAGGAGGAAGAAAAGGTTCTCCTGATGACTTGTAGGGTAAACTGGCTTCTCAACATGTCCTTAATTTCTATTTTGCCTACTTAGACACTTTGGGGAACTGTCCTTTGGTGAAACTGGGGCTCTTGCTTTGGTTGAGTGAGATATCATCTTGCTCTCATATAGAGAATTCATTCATTCTTGTTTATTGTCTGGTATATGTTTATCTGAAGAATGTCTCTCATTTCTATTTGCTATCAGTATTCATAAAAGAATTTATTCACAATTGATGTTTTTATCTATTTTCATCCATATGCATATGTACATTTTGAAGTTATAAAATATCCTTCCCCCCTCCCTTCCCACCCCCTTCCTCAGCAGCAAACAGTCAGGTTAGCATTGGACATATATAGTTTGATAAACATATTTACAGATTGGCTATTTTAAGTATGGGGAATTAGGATTAAGGGAAAGAGATACATAAAAGATAATTTTTATCGTGTTCATCAGATTCTAAAGGGTTGGCTTTTTTTGTTTGTTTAGCTTCCTCTGCATTGGGATAACATTGTTTACAGCCAGTCTAATACAGTTGTCCTAGCTCTCTGAACTGCTGACAGGAGCTGCTTCCATCCAGGTTGTTCATCTCACAGTGTTGTTGATGTGTACATTGTTCTCTTAGTTCTACTCTCTTTGCTCAGCATCAGATCCTGTAACTCATTCCATGCTTCTCTAAAAATCTGAACATTTATGGTTACTTATAGAACAACAGGATTCCAAAGTATTCATGTACCATACCTTGTTTAGCCATTCCTCAATTGATGGGCATCCCTCACCACTGACTTTTTGAGATAGGAATGGAAAATAAATGCACTATTGCTTAAAAAATAGGGAGATAATATTTTCCATTTAGAAGAGTAGCTATTACTTAGTTAATAAATAACCATCAAGAATTTACTATATAGGAGTCAGAGACCAGATGACAAAATAAAGGTAGGGACTCTGGAGATCTCCCCTAAACTCTTCCAAATACCTTTAAATAATGAGTCTAAACTAATTCCACAGTGGCAGTATCCACAAAAAGACAGAGTAAAACAATTTTCCTGCTCAAGTGAACTTGGAAGATCAGCAGGATAAATTTGCTGCACCAGCGTGAGAGAGGAGCATAGTGCAGTGTGGATGAGTCACTAGCAATCCAGCAACAGTCAATAAAGGGACTGGATGTCAGCAATGGGAGTTTCCAGACCTCTCAGTCTATCAATGCCAAAGATAATTCAGAAGGTCAGGAAAGGTTGGTCACACTGGTGTGAGACTAGATCACAGTCTAGCAGAGTACAATACATGTCACAACATCAAAGTTCTGGTCCCTGAAATCCAGGCGCAGCCATTCGGAGACATAAAATAGCAGTTGCAATTGCCTCTGAAGCTCTCAATAAATAGGTAGTAAGGGGTCTCAAGAAGATTACAGGGGTCTCTTTGTTAGTACTGAGGCAGGACTCTGTTGCATTGCCCATACTAAGATCTTAATCACAGTCTCAAAGAGAGGAGGACCAAGTAATACAAAAGAGCTCGCTGCCACAAGGGAGCATGCACTCTCTTCACAGTTTCAGGGCAGAAAAGAGAGATTATGGGCTCTCACAAACCAGAGCACAGGTCAGAGATTTGGAAAGACCATTCCTTAGATCATACCACCTTGGAAGAATTGAAAACTGACAGGTCCTAATACCACTACTGGTTCTGTACCCTGAAGAGATTATGAATAAGGGTAAAAACATCACTTGTACAATATTCATAGTGGCCCTGTTTATGGTGGCAAAAAAAAATTGGAAATTAGGTGAATGTCCTTCAATTGGGAATGGTTTAGCAAACTGTGGTATATGTATGTCATGGAACACTATTGTTCTATTAGAAACCAGGAGGGATAGGAATTCAGGGAAGCCTGGAAAGATTTGAATGAACTGATGTTGAGTGAAATGAGCAGAACCAGAAAAACACTGTACACCCTATCAGCAACATGGGGGTGATAATCAATCTTAATGGACTTGCTTATCCCTTCAGTGTAACACCCAGGGACAATTTTGGGGTAACTGCAATGGGAATAACATCTATATCCAAAGAAAGAATTATGGAATTTGAACAAAGACCAAAGACTATTAGTATCAAATTAGGGGGGAAAAGTTATATTATTATGTAATTTTACAATCTTATACTTTATTTTTCTTTGTTAAGGTTATGATTTCTCTGTCCTCACATTCAACTGAGAACAATGTATAGCACGGAACCAATGTAAAGACTAACAGAATGCTTTCTGTGGGGGGTGGGAGGAGGGAAGCAAGAATAGGGGAAAACTGTAAAACTCAAAATAAATAAAATCTTCCTTAAAAAAAAAAGAAAACTTACAAGTCCTTAGAAGTATCTCTGAAATCAGTTGCATAAAACAACAGAAGCTTGGGACAGTACACTCTCCACCCTGGGAGAAAAATTCTACTTCACAGAGAGTGAAAATCAAGTCATAAACTGGAAAAAATAAATGGAGGGAAAAAAATCTGACCATAGGAAATTGCTTTGGTATGAGGAAGATCAAAACTCACACTCAGAAAATAACAAAGAAAAGACTCCTACATGCTACAAAGAAAAATATAAATTGATCTCAAGCCTTAGAAGAGCTCTAAAAAGGATTTTGAAAATCAGGTAAGAGGGGTAGAGGGAAAATTGAGAAGGAAAATGTGAGTCATGCAAGAAAATCATGAAAAGTGAGTCAACAACTTGGTAAATGAGATACAAAAATATACTGAGAAAATAAAATCTTTAATCCATACTAGTCCAAATGGTAAAAGGATAAAAAGTCAATAAGGAGAAGAATGCCTTAAAAAGCAGAATTGGCAAAATGGAAAATGAGGAACAAAAATTAACTGAAGTAAAATAATTGCTTAAAAATTGGAATTGATCAAATGGAAAAGGAGGTAAAAAAGTCCACCAAAGAAAAAATTCCTTAAAATAATCCATTTTATGAGAAAGCAAGAAACAATAAAATCAAAAGTAAAAGAATGGAAAAATAGTAGACATTGTAAGTTATCTTGCTGGAAATATAACTTAAATGGAAAATAGGACTAGGAGAGATAATTTGAAAATTATTGGACTCCCTGAAAGCCATGATCAAAAAAGAGAATGGAAAACACTTTTAAAGGAATCATCAAGGAACATTGTCTAGACCAGAGGGTAAAACAGAACTTGACAGAATCTCCTGGAGGAAATCCTAAAACAAAAACTCCTAATTTCAGAGCTTTAAAGTCAAGGAAAAAATATTGCAAGCAGGCAGAAAAAAAATTAAGTAACGTAGAATAACAATCAATATAATATTCTATTTTAAAGGAGCATAGGGTTTATAATATGATATTGTGGAAGGCAAAAGAACTTGGATTATAACCAAAAATTGACTGTCATGCAAACCGAGAAGAACCAAAACAGACAAAGAAAATTATAGACCAATCTCCCTAATGAATATTGATGCAAAAATCTTAAATAAAATTTTAACAATGAGACTACAGCAAGTTATTACAGGATAATACAACATGATCAGGTTGGATTTATACCAGGATTTATAACAGGTAGGCAGGGATGGTTCAGCATTAGGAAAACACTCAGCATAATTAAACATATCCAGCAAAAATCATATCATTATCTCAATGGATGCTGTCAAAGCATTTCATACAATAGAACATCCATTCCTATTAAAAATTCTAGAAAGATTAGGAATAAATGCAGTTTTCCCTAAAATGATAAATAGTATCTATTTAAAACATCAACAAAATTATTTAACATAGGAATAAACTCAGAGTATTTCCAATAAAATCAGGGATGAAACAAGGATGCCCATTATTACCATTACTATTCAATATAATATTAGAAATGCTAGCTGTAGAAAAAAAGAGAAGAAAAAGAATTTGAAGGAATCAGAATTGGCAATGAGAAAGAAAAACTTTCACTTTTTGTAGATGATATGATGATATAGAGAACCTGAGTAAATCACCTAAAAATCTTGAAACAATTAACAAATTCAGCAAAGTAGCAGTATATAAAATAGACCCACAAGATTCATCAGCATTTCCATATATGAACAACAAAGCTCAAGAAATGAAATATATATATATATATATATATATATATATATATATATATATCATATGAAAAATGTTCTAAATCATTATTAGAGAAATGAAAATTTAAACAACAATGAGCTTTCACTTCACACCTATCAGATTGGCCCAGGTAAGAAAAAGGGAGAATGGTCAATGTTGGAGAGGTTATGGGAGGATTGGGACATTGATGCATTGCTGGTGGAGTTGTGAATGAATTCAGCCTCTCTGGAGAGTAATATGGAACTATGCCCAAAGAACAATAAAACTGTTCATACCCTTTGTCCCAGGAATTCTAATTCAGGGTCTATATCCAGAAGAAATTATAAAAAAGGGGAAAAAAGTCCTACATGTTCCAAAACATTAATAGCGGTTCTTTTTGTAGTGGCATAGAATTGAAATTGAAGGTATACCCATTAATTAGGGAATGGCTAATAAAATTATTGTACATGAATACTATGGAATATTATTGTTCTATAAGAAACCATAAATGTTCAGACTCTATAGAAGAATGGAATGACAGGAATTTATGTTGAGTGAAGGGAGAAGAACCAATAGAATAATTTATGCATTAACAACAACATTGTGAAATGAATAACTTTGATGGAAACAGCTTTTCTTAACAGTTCAGAGACCTAGATCTATTGTATTAGACTGGCCATAGACAATGTTATCCCCATCCAGAGGAAGAAAAACAAAATAAAACAACTCCCCCCACAAAAAACACTCTTCAGCATCTGATGAACACTTTATAAAAATTATCTCTTATGTATCTTTCCCTTAATTTAAATGCCTCATACAGAAAAAGCTCATCTGTAAACATGTTTATCAAAAATATGTATACACAATGCTAACCTAACTGTTCACCACTGAGGGGAGGGTGAAAGGAAATTTTATAACTTAAAAATATCCATGTGCATATGGATGAAAATAAATAAGAAAGAAAAAAGAAGTGGAAAAAAGAAAATGAAAGGATAATATTTAAAAAAAGAAAATTAAGGGGTAAGGGAGGAATGCACTGGGAATAAGAAAATAGGTGAGATAGAATGGGATAAATTAGATTACATAAAAGGGGGCAGCTGGGTAACTCAGTGCCTAGAGCGTTGGCTCTAGAGTCAGGAGTAGCTGAGTTCAAATCCAACCTCAAACACTTAATAATTACCTAGTTACATGATTTTATTCCTTGTAAAAACCAAATATGTGTGTATATATACATACATACATATATATATATATATATATATATATATATATAGAGAGAGAGAGAGAGAGAGAGAGAGAGAAACTCAAAGAGAGAATAACATAGACACATAAGTTAAAAAATCTACCTTATCCTACAAGAAAGTAAGAGGGTAAGGCAGAAAGAGAATGGGAGTGGAGTGAAGGAAGGGAGGCCAGATTAGGAGAGGGACTAGTCAGAAGAAAAACACTTTTGAGAAGGAACAGGGTAAAAGGAGAAAGAGGGAGAATAAATGGGGAGGGGGGATAAAATGGAGGGGAAGCAAATTAGTAATTTCAACTTTGAAAAAATAACTTTTGAAACATTTCTCTGTTATAGTTCTCATTTCTCAAACACAGAGAATTGAGTCATATTTATGAAAATTAAAGTCATTCCCCAATTGATAATGATCAAACTATATGAACAGTTTTCAGATGAGGTTATCAAAGATATCTATAGATATTTTTTAAATGTTCTAATTCAGTATAGATTAGAGAAATGCTAATTAAAAACAATTTGGAGGTACTGCCTTATACATATTTGATTGTCAATAGGACATAAAAGGAAAATGACAATTGTTGGAGAGCCTGATAGAAGTATGAGGCAATGTACTGTCAGTGGAGCTGTGAACTAATTCCACAATTCTATAGAACAATTTAGAATATCAAAAGCCTATAAAACCATACCTACCCTTTGACCTAGCAATGTTATTACTAGGTCTCCAAAAGGGAAGAAAAAGGAAAAGGACCTGCACAAACAAGGATATTTATAGTAATTCTTTTCTGGTGGCAAGGGAATTGGGCATTTAGGGGATAACCACAAGTTGGGGAAAGGCTAAACAAATTGTTGTTTGTGATTATGATGGATTGTTATGTTGCTTTAAAAAATAATGAACAGGACATTCCCAGAAAAACATGGAAGGACTCACATGAGCTGATATAAAGTGAAAAATGCTGTGTACAAAATAACAGCAAAATTATAGGTTAATCAGTTATGAATAGCATCTTTTCTCAGCAATGCTGTGGCCCCAAATTCCTCTGAAGTTTTTATGATAAAGAATGCAATCCATTCCAAGAGAAACAGCTGATTATGTCTGAATACAGAATGCAATATTTTTTTTTTGCAAGGCAAATGGGGTTAAGTGGCTTGCCCAAGACCACACAGCTAGGTAATCATTAAATGTCTGAGACCGGATTTATACCCAGGTACTCCTGACTCCAGGGCCAGTGCTTTATCCACTGCACCATCTAGCTGCCCCTAATATTATTTTTTTAAACTTTATTTTTTCTCATTTCTTTTTTCATGGGCTTCCATGTTTTCTTTCATAACATAACAATAGTTGATATGTTTTGCATGACTACACATTTAAAACCTTTATCAAATTGATTGCTTTTTTCAAAACTGTGGGTGGAGTAGGAGGAAGGGAAAAAATTTGGAACTCAGAACATTTAAAAATAAATGCCAAAAATTGTTTTTACATGTAACAAGGGAAAATAAAATACTAAATAAACACATTAAAATAAAAATAAAAGAACTCACTATATGGTAAGCACTGTATTAGGTATCCCCAGTATAAAAAGAAAGGAAGCCTACTATCAATATACTGGCTGTCTGTTGGAGGAAGCAACATGCAAATCAATAGGGCAGCAGTATGGCATACTGCTTAGAACACCTGCCCTGAAGTTAGGAGGACCTGAAGTCCAATCTGGCCTCAGACGTTTACTAGCTTTGTGACCTTGAGCATGTCATGTCACCCTGATTGTCTCATAACCAGACCTATCTCCAAGTCATCCTGATTCATATCTAGTCACTGGACTTAGAGGATTCTTTGAAGGGAGTGAGGCTAGTAACTTAGAACAGCACCCCTTCACTCAGATCTGATTCATATATATGCCATGGTATCATCTCCCTAATGTCATGGTCTTCTTTGAAATTGAAAGACAGAGTGGGCAGAGCCAAGATGGTGGCAGGAGAATAGCCTTTCTTAAGAGTTCTCTCCAAAAACTTGAAAAACTTTAAAATTATGACTCAAACTAAATTTTCAGAAGATAGACTCTAGTCACAGTCTGGGCCTCCTATTGCCATCCACAGATCAGAGCACAGGCAGGAAATCAGTCAGAGCCTCCCATAAGACCTTAAAGGAACTGTGGTCCTTGTGGAGGTATACCAATAATACTCAGAAGATCAAAAAGCACTCGAAAACCAGGCACAGGCTGGGGAAAGAAGTAAACAGAAAGTAGACAATTACTTTGTTCCCATGGAGGACCAAAACACACACTCTGAAGATGAAAAAGTCCAAGCTTCTACATCTAAAGACTCCAAGAAATGTGGAAATTGGGTTCAGGCTATGAAAGAGCTAAAAAAGGATTTTGAAAATCAAGTAAGGGAAGTAGAAGAAAATTGGGAAAAGAAATGAGAGAGATGCACAAAAAACATGAACACCAACTCAGCAGCTTAGTCAAGGAGATCCAAACAATGATGAAGAAAATAACATTAAAAACTAGTTCAGGTTAAATGTATAAAATAGTTCAAAAAGTTACTGAGGAGAAGAATGCTTTAAAAAGCAGAATTGGCCACATGGAAAAGGAGATAAGAAAGATCTCTGAGGGAAACAAATCCTTCAAATGTAGATTGGAGCTAAAGGAAGCTGATGACTTTCCCAGAAATCAAGACACAATAATTCAACACCAAAAGAACAAAAAACTAGATGAATATGTGAAATATTTCATTGTAAAAGTAACTGATTTGCAAAACAGATCCACAAGAGATAATTTAAAAATTATTGGGCTACCTCAAAGTCATGATCAGGAAAAGACCTTTGACTTCATTTTTAAAGAATTCCTACAGGAAAATTGCCCTGATATCCTAGAAGCAGAGGGTAAAATAGAAATTGAGATAATCCATAGATGTCCACTGTAAAGGGATCAAAAAAACCCCAACCCCCCAGGAATATTATAGCCAAGTTCCAGAACTCCCCAGTCAAAGAGAAAACATTATAAGCATTCAGAAGGAAACAATTCAAATATCATGGAGCTACAGTCAGGATCACATGGGACTTAACAGAATCCACATTAAGAGATCAGACAGTTTGGAACATAATATTCCTGAAGGCAAAATAACTTGGAATGCAACTGAAAATCACCCTACCCAGCAAAATTGAACATCCACTTCCAGAAAAAAAGATGAACTTTCAGTGAAACGGGAATTTCAAATGTTCTTGTTGAAATGACCAGAGTTGAACAGAAAGTATGATCTTCAAGTACAGGACTCAGGTGAAACATAGAGTAGGAGGACAAGAAGGGCAAATTATGAGGGATTTAATGATGATGGACTGCATGTATTCCTGCATGGGAAGATAATACTGATAATACTCATATGAACCTTCTCACTTAATAAAGAAGGTAGCACCTTTTATAGATGAGGCACAGGAGAGAGCTGAATTTGAAGGTTTAATATATTATTAAAATGCAGTCAACGGGTGGAAGGGAAACGTACTGGGAGTAAGAGAAAGAAGAGGTAGAATAGGCTAAGATATTTCATGTAAAAGAGTCAAGAGGGGTGGCTAAGTGCTGTAGTGGATAAAGCACCAGCCCTGGAGTCAGGAGTACCTGGGTTCAAATCCAGTCTCAGACAATAATTACCTAGCTGTATGGCCGTGGGCAAACCACTTAACCCTGTTTGCCTTGCAAAAACCTAAAAAAAAAAACAGTCAAGAAATAGCTTTTGCAATTGTATGGAAGGAGGGAAGGTGAGGAGGAATAAGGGCCTCCATTCTCATCAGAAATGGCTCAGAGAGAAAACAGCATACACACTCAATAGGATATAGACATCTAGAAGAAAAAAGGGAAGGGGGACAGGAGGAGAAGGGAGATGTGGTTGACAGAGGAGAGGGTAGATCAGAGGAGAGGATAGTCAGATATAACACATTTTCTTTTTTACTTTTTGCAAAGTGGTAGGATTGGGTGACCTCTCTGGGACCACGGGACCAGGTGGGTGCTAGGTCTCTGGGGTGGGATGTGGGCTTGGGGCCATCTGGCCCCAGGGCTGGTGTTCTATCCACTGAGCCACTTGGCTGCCCCACAGCATATTTTTGAAGAGGGACAGAGTGAAAGGAGAGAGAAAATATAATAGATGATAGTGGGGAGAAATGGATGGAGGGAATTACAATCTGCAATAGCACCTGTGAAAAAATATGGAAGTAACTTCCTGAAGGACTTATGATAAAGAAAGTGATCCACAGGAGACAGAGCTGATGGTATCTGAACACAGACTAAAGCACATTTTTTTTCTCTTTCTTTTACTTTATTTCTTATGAGGTTTTAAAAGTTTGTGAGGGGAGGGGGGATTATATTTACTCTTACAAAAAGAATATTTTAGTAATGTGTAAATAAGTTAAAGGAAATTAAAAAAATAAATTGAAAGACAAACATCAATTAATCATTAACAAATTGATAAAAATAAGCTTCAAATAGAATTAACTGGGAAGGAAGACACTAGCTTCTTAAATGATTTCATGAATTATAAAAGACTTCTTGTAGAAGATGGAATTTGGATATTTTTTCAGGAAGGGAATTCAGTGCACCGTCTAAGGAGATGGGATTTTTTGCTTAAGGATCAGGGAATTCATTATCACTGAATCACATAATGTTAAAGACAAGTAGGTATAAGAAAGCTGGAAAGAAAGGAGTTGACCAGGTTATGAAGAACTCTGAATACCAAATAGATAATTTTGAATTTTATATAATTTTGATAAGATATTAGTTCAGCCAAAAAGAACAGAATTTAGCTGAGAATATCACTAAAAGAAACAAATCAGAAATATATAGTCTCACTCAAAAAAAAGTATTACGGAAGGAAAAAAAAACCCTCGTAATCATATAACATATCACAAAATTGACGTAATGTCCCAGAAGATTCTGTTCATTTGAAACTGCATTACATAATAACTGAACATAAGTACTTATTTCCCTTATGAACAGACTTAATTAAAATGACTATCTCATGAGAATCACTTGGCCCTTTGCTAAAATGTGATGTCTGTTACTTAGCTGACTTGTAGTCATGGGACTTTTCCTGACTGTTTGTCCATTTTTTTTTGCCTTGATCAATATTCTATTAGATGCAACAGTTCCTTTGCAGCCACCCATGAAATTATTTGGTCAGATTTCCCATCCTCTGGCCTTAATACAGGATGAGGGATCCTACTGTGAGTGCCACTGCTTGAAATGGTGCAGTTTAATGAAGACAGCTGATGAAGCCAATATTGTAACATCATATTTAATGAAAAGCAATTCTTGCAGTCACTCATAGATCATCTGGGATTTGTTACTGGTTAACTTTGTGTTGTTAGAGTGTTATTAGAGCACTGCATAAATGCTTGTATTGGAGAAGAAGGTGGAATTGCAGCAAACAGATTATATGTAAAAATTCAGGAATGCATAACCTGCCCTCACTGCATGGAAGAAGGCAGGCAATGTATTGCCAAAGGCAGTTGAGTGAAAAAAAAAATCTCAACAAATTGTCCTTGATTTTATGAGAAATGCACCATAGGGTTTTACATGGTCCATAGAGTTATGAAGGCTGCTCTCATACTAATATGTCAAACATATAAAAGACTTCAAATTATCTTGAGTAATGGGAATGCCATATTCACCAGGCAATATGGCTCAGCGGGGTGAAGGCAAGGCTAATAAGGATATTGGTTTTTTTATATTTCTCCACAAGAAGTATTCACTGACTTTATGGTAAAATGATAAGTCTCTCTGGATCTGTAACTGTCCATCTTAGACATGGAAAAAATAATGTGCCTCTGTGTTTGGAGACAGAAAGTAAGAGTTCACATCTTAGTTCAGTCTTATACTTCACTGGGTCACTGGACAACTTGTTATATTTTTCTAGATCTTACTTTCCTTATCTAAAATGAAGATAATACCTATATACTAATATGACAATCTCCTTATAAGGATCATATGTCATACAGTATGTAAGGGACTTTTAAAACCTTAAATTCTATGTAAATGCGTGCACTATGTAAATATGCACTTTGTTGCAGAAGGAGTAAAGTTGCCCCAAAAGAACTAGATTGAGCCTTCTTTCAATACAAACCTATGAAACATGGTACAAGAAAGATCAACAATTCAGGGATGACATTTTTTCACTAAAAATAACATGCAGCAGTGTGGTGGGTGAAATGGCACAGTGAATGAAGTGTATAAAGTGGAAAATGTTCAATGAGTGACCAACATTTTTGTATGTTGGGCAAAATGTGAAGGTCTACACATGCATATAAAAAATGAGCCAGTTCTTGTCTTTAAGCAGCTTACAGTCTAATAGAGGAACAACATTTAAGTATGTAAGAGCTGGCCATCAATCAAATCCTAACATTTTAAACTAAGTGCTAGATACCTTTATAAGTGGGAGAAAATTGTGAAGAGATATGACACAGAACCCAATTGTTCCTATATCAGATTACTGAAAACTGAATTATATTTATAGTTGATGACTTAGGGAATCAACTAACAGGGTGAACACATATCTGACCTCTTACTATATGAAATCTGCAAATAGTCTCTCCCCTCTCTCCCAGTAAGTGAAACTTTTATGAAATGGAAGTGTGTTTATCACTTATTATCTAAAATTTATTCATCAGTATCTGTTTTGATATTTTAATATGAATTCTCTATTGGTATTAAATTTGTTCTGAGAAAACCAGTATAAAAAACATATTATTAGGAAGCAAGTTGCCAAACTTCCATTTTCCAAAGGGAGAAAAAATAATAATTTGCTCAACTTTTATTTTTCTTACCTCCCCACCTCCTTCAAATATCCCATTTAGTGGAATTGCCTAGTGTAAACCAGTTCAGAGAGCAGAATAGGAACCATGGCCTTGGTATTGAGAGTGAACTGTCAGTGTGTGTTCTCCTTAAGTAATGAATTTTTATACCTTATAGAAGCACATGATCTGCAGTAGCATCACAGCATGTAATCTGAAGAGCTTAGTAAAATATAAGGAAAGATTTCAGTATTAGAACCACTGACTTCTGAGGGAGGAAAATGTATTTCCATAAATTTCTATGACTGCTGGTTAATGGCACTGTTTCCCTTCCCTGCACCATCTGCCTAGCCCCTTTCAAACCAATCTGTGTTACGTTATATTACATAGCAAGATTAAAATGAGGAAAGGAAAATGCAAATGAAAATATATTCCCCACCCCTACCCTCCTTTGGCTCCGTCTAGTATAATTATTATTGTGTCTGGAATCTGTTCCAAATTAAACCAGTTGATTTTGGCAAATTTTATTGTTACTATTTTCAGAACATTGGACTAAATGATAATAAGAATACATAGATCCATAAGACACTCAATCCCTCTACTCATGGAATTTGTAGTTTTGTGGATTAAATGCAGCAAATAATCATATAATCCATTAGACAAAATGGAATACATGCCTGCTTCATGAGAGAAAAATATACAATGTTAGGAGAAGTTTGAGAAAACAGGTTACTTTTCAGTCTGAGAAACCAGGGAAGGATTCATGAAAGAGGTATCACTTGCGGGGTGGGCAACAAAAAGATGAGCAGGTAAGTGATACAGAAGATAGAGTACTAAATTTGAAGTCAGGAAATCTAAGTTCAAATTCCACCTCAAATATTAGCTGTGTGTTCTGAGTGAATCCTTTGACCTTTGTCTATATTAATTCCCTTATCTGCAAATAAATGTAATAAAAGTATCCACCTGCCAGGATTGATGTGAGAATAAAATATGATTATTTTTGTACAATTTTTTGCAGACCTTGAAGCCCTATATAAATATTACTGTTGCTAGAAGGCGACATGAGGCAATAGGATGATGGGGGAGAGTCAGGAATAGCAGGTGATATATGCACAAAGGTGTGGAAATGTGGGAAAATGTATAGGAGATAGTGAGTGGGGCAATTTGACTAGAAATGTAGAGTATAGAGTGAGCTAATTCTCTCTTTTAAATCCCAATTTCAAATAGACTTCCCCAACCCCTATTAATTCCAGTGCTTTTCCTCTTTTAATGAGTTCCTGTCTCTCTTTGTATATATTTGTCTGAACATGGTCTCCCCAATCAGATTATAAACTCCTTGAGGGCAGGGAGTGTGTTTTGCCACTTTTCAAATCCCAGAATTTAGCTCAGAGCTTGGTTCTAAACATTTATTAAATGTTTAGAAATAAAGGAAGTTATAAGAGTATGGTTGAAAGAGACCTGAGAGATCATTCATTTAATCTCTCTGGGTCTCATATCCACATAAAAAAAGCACAAAAACAACAGAAGGTTGCACTCAATGATCTCAAAAATCCCTTTTAGGTCTAAAGAGATGCTTCTATGATCTAGTGATACATTTATACCATCTACCAGAATTAGAAATGCCAGCACAACATCCCAGGCAAGTATTCATCCCATTTCTGTTTCAAGTCCACCTCCAAGGTTATTGAGCTAGCCACTTCTTTGTTCTTATTGGTGTTTTTTATGAGGAAATGGAGCTGAGAGACTTTCCCAAGGTCATAAAGCTTGTTAAGTATCTAGTGTCTGAGGTGGGTTTAAACTAAAGTTCTCCTGATTCCAGGGCTAGTACTCTATCCACTATGCCACCAGCTACCCCCACTAGTCACTTTGGGGGGGGGGGGATTTTGCAAAGCAAATGGGGTTAAGTGACTAGCCCAAGGTCACACTGCTAGGCAATTATTAAGTATCTGATTTAGATTTGAACTCAGGTCCTCCTGACTCCACTGCGCCATCTAGCCACCCCCCACTAGTCACTTTTTAAGGCAACCTATAGTTTGCTCTAAGTGTTAGGGAACCTTGTCCTTATATTAACTGTAATTCTGATTCCCTAAAACTCCCTTCTCCCCGTTTTTCCTAATTCTACCCTCCAGGAGTCAAGCAAAGTCAGGGCTAATCTCCCATCCCCATGACAGCCCTTCAAACAAAAAAGTAACTTTGATGGAATTTCAAAGAGATGTCAGTATGAATTTGAAACTGATGATCTCAATCATGAATCCTTATCATGTTTTTTAAAGCGAGTCACTTTTATGTTTCAAAGTTCAAAAGGAAATATGGAACTTACTTCACCTTGGAAGTATTAAAACTTGTAAAACAACAAGGGGTCTCTGAGAAGGGAAATCAAAGAGTTGGGGTTGTGGGCTTCTTAGGCTTGATCTGATTGCTAAAAACTTTCCTTTGGGATCTTTTGCTTCTTGAGACTAAAGATCCATACCCCATGCATTAGTCTGGGGTAATGTGGAGGCAAATAGCTCTAGCAACTCACAAGCCACTATTTCATGGTCATGCAACACTAATGGTCATGAGTTGGAGTCTTTCGTTCTAAGTCTCCTGTGATGAGACATATGTATTCATGTGTCCAAAGAGGAAAACAATTAATTAGAAACACATGTCATTAAATGCGAATGAATTGAAAATCATCATAGCTCAATTTGTACTCCAAGGGAAGTTAGGGTAATTGATCTTACCCTGTGGTGTCTCCTTGTTTTAGCATTTATAGCATATTTATCAGACCTCATTATTGCATTGATCAGTGTCCCTCATAGATTGATTA
Source organism: Macrotis lagotis (assembly GCF_037893015.1). Classification (NCBI taxonomy): domain Eukaryota; kingdom Metazoa; phylum Chordata; class Mammalia; order Peramelemorphia; family Peramelidae; genus Macrotis; species Macrotis lagotis. The sequence goes on from NC_133660.1 coordinate 249,982,062, forward strand.
TCACGTATGAGTCAGGGATACATAATTATAGAGCAGAAAGAAAGGTATTTGGGGCTCTACTACATAGCTCTCCTCCATATTGAAGATATTTGCTACTTAACAAAAAGAGTGTTATATTCTGCAGAGAATTTTTCTTTCCTTCCTTTAAAAAACAAACATACTTCTTTAAAGTGTGTGTGCATATGTGTATGTGACAAGGGATGTTTTTCACTCTCTCTCTCTCTCTCTCTGTCTCTCTCTCTCTCTCTCTGTGTGTGTGTGTGTGTGTGTGTGTGTGTGTGTGTCTGTCTGTCTCTCTAAATTCCAAAAGGATTGGAGGGTTTTAAATTTTAACCCCTCTATTCCCCCAGAAAAATTCTGTGCATTTCTCTCTTTACTCCCCATATTGTAAGGCTTCTCTGCCTGTCCGTTTCCCCCTTTCCATTTAAAACCCATTCTTGGATCTTTCATTACTCATAAGGTTTGAAAATTGTTCTCTTTCCCTAGGAGGTGAAAAGTTTACAGAAGAAGAGCACAGACTAGAGTTTGAAATCTTTGCAAACAGATTGGGAAAGACTTTGAAGGTCAACAGACCTTTGCATTGCACAGTGAAAAGAAGGCTGAAGCAGGAATCAGAAGACCTGCAGTAGAATCCAAATTCAAATTTCTATAACCTGTGTGAGTCTGAGCAAAAAACAAATAAACAAACAAACAAAAAAAAAAAGAATTGCCATTTAATCTGTGCAAGCAGGAAGTTCCAAGGGAAGATCTCTAAGCCCTGATCTCTCTAGTAGCCATGTGGAATAGTGGATAGAGAATTGTCCACCTGGATTTAGACCTGAGTTCAAATACAAACTTTAGACATGTGCTAGATATTTGTCTCCAGACAAGTCATTTTAATTCCATTTGCTTTAGCTTCTTCAACCGTAATATAAGCAGAGTTACAGAGAGGAAATAAGGCTCAAATGAGATAAATAATTTTAAAGTGCTTAGCACCATGCCTAACAGTTGGCATAATATAAATGCTTACTTGCTTCCCCTCTCCCAGTCCATCTATAAATCTCTGATTTTATGTTTCTCCAACTGTGTACATGTGTTTATATCAGCTATCACCACCAGAAGCATTAGGAGGCGAATAATCCCTCCCAAAATTGTGTCCGTGAGAAGTACAATTTCTTGCCTTTCATTTCTGCATTGATATTCTTCCTCAGCAATAACCAATGTAAATCATTCCACAGTATCACCTTTTTTGAAAGGAAGGTAGATGCTTACCTTCTTTAAATATCAGGCAGTATGAATAATATCATCTCACATTTCAAATCAGCCAACATTTATAAAACATGGATAGTGTTCAGCACTATTTGCTAAGGACTGCGGATAATAAGTTGATGTCTTGGATAAAGGCTTGTACTTGGAGGTAGAAGGACCCAAGTTTGAATTCTGATTCAAACACTTAGAATCAAAGATTCTAAACTGGCAGACTCCACAGAATTGAGGTCAATGTTTTCATTATTTAGTTGAAGGAATGGAGGCACAGAAAGGTTTTGCCACTTATCCAAGGTCATAGATCTAATAAGTATCTATGGTCACAATTAGCTCAGGACTTTATGACTCCTTCATGCTGTCTCTCATATTTACTAATCGTGTGATCTTAAGCAAATTACAAAACCTCGATCAGCTGTTTGCCAATCTGTAAAATGAGAATTATAGTAGCATATCTTCCAGGATTCTTGTGAGAATTTAATATTGTAGCAATTATAAGGCACTTTGTAGCACTTAAGTGTGTTAAAAATGGCTCATAATTATAAAAACAGTCTGGGGTGATTAAATGGCTATTATTAATTAACTTTTCTGCAGAAAGGGCCAACTCCACAATAGGAAAAAGCCTGGAATTGTGACAATGCCCAATCATAATATATATATATATATATATATATATATATATATATATATATATATATATATATAGTTTGAAAGGCTTTCTTCTCCCCTCTGAGCCAATGTACAATCCAATAAATATGATGGGTGAGTGTAAAGTAATATATTTGGACCTCATTAAGCAAGCACACTTGCTGAAGTTGAGGACCTCAGGACTAGTTGAAGCAAGCCTGTTCTAAAATCAAATCTGATCAGCTTGGGAGACTTCTCCCAGTTATGTGATGGCTTGGGATCAATTCCTGTGTCGCCCCTTTTGTGTTACTCTCACATACCTACACATAGGCACAAAATCTTGAGGCAGACCCCAGACCCTGTAATGTATATCTTAGACTTTCTCCTCCCTGTGGAAACCAAACACCCTACATTACTCACAGTCATTAAATACATCCATTGTCATGATCATCATCACTACCACCACCACCACAACAATTAGCATCATCATCATCATCATCATCATCATCATCATTATTTTTATTATTTTGTTTGTTCTTCTTTGAAGGTACAAAATGCTACTTATGTGGAATATATGGGGGAAGGATGTAACACTGGACAAATAGATCAAATACACACATGTGTCCAAGAAAGAGTGTGACTGGCAAGAAAGACCAAGAGTAGCCTGGCAAAATTGAAGCAATGCCCTCCACCCCCACTTTCAGTGGAACACATTTTGTTGTAGATTATACCTCAGCTGGGTCCTATAGGAAGAGAGAAATTCTGAAAGGCATTCTAGGCATACCAAATCGCCTGGGTAAAGTCCCTGAGGCAGGAGACTTTCTGTGGAGTTTGAGAAGCTGGTGATAATCCAGCTAGGCTTTTACAGAATAGCATTAGCTAGCAATGTGCCTGAGGGTGAACAATCTCAGTCAGGCCCATTCACAGGGAAGATTCCCAGGAGTTCTACCCATACCTACAAGCAAAGTAGCAAGCATTTAAATTAATTTATCTTGCCTACAGGCCAGCTCTGTCCTAGAGAGATTCGTCCATCCTATAGGAAAATTACAGTATCCTCAAGATGTATGAGAAAATGGGGAAACATACAGCAGGTAAAGAACCGAAAAATCCCCAGTGACTCAGTTTGTGATGGTCAGCTTATCCTCCCATGATTTTCAGTTTTGTCTTCTGTGACTCTAACTTTGCCAGCTCAAGAGAAAACAGTAAAGATCTTAACGGACATGGTTCCATTTTTCCAAGGGTCTTACATGGCTCATGATCAGATCACATTGAACAACACATGTATTATGATACAATGGAATGGGACAATGGATTTTAATCAAAGGACTGGAATCCATATCCAGGCTCTGTCTAGGCTATCTGTATATCCTTGTACAAGTCACTTCAACTATTAGGACCTCAGTGTTCCTTTCTGTAAAATAGTGGATATCAGAGTTTAACCAAATAATTTCCCCCTTATAATAATAGTAACTAATGTTTATGTAGGTTTTTAATATACATCTTGGCATTTGATTTTCACAACTTTTGGAAATTGTTACTAAAATTATTATTAATTCTCATTTTAAAAATGAGGCAATTGATTTTTATTGTTCAGTCTTTTTTTGTATTTTTCAATCAAATGTCAAATTCATTGTGACCCCATTTGAGGTTTTCTTAGCAAGGAGACAGTAGTGGACTGTTATTTTCTTCTATAATTCATTTTACAGATAAAGAAACTGCAAACAAGGTCAAGTGACCTGTCCAAGGTCCCACAGTTAGCAAGCCCAGATTAGAATTTATGAAGATAAACCTTCCTTATTCTAGGTCCAGAATTCTTTCTACTGTACAATCCATCTGCCAATATTGATACTTTTGGAAATTTAAAAGATTTGTCATTGTTACATAGTTAATAAGTATCAGAAGTGGAATTCAAATCCAGTTTTCTACTGAATCTAGGTCTGTTATCATATATATATATATATATATGTATATATATATATGTGTGTGTGTGTGTGTGTGTGTGTGTGTGTGTGTGTGTGTGTTCCAAATTATCCTGGTGACAGATTATGTGGTCTTCAATATATATTTTATATATAAATATATTATCTATGTAAACATAAAATATATAATAAAGCACTACTTTCTTCCATCATATAAATCTAATAGCTCTAAATATACATGTATATATGTGTGTTATGATACAGTTTATGTGTGTGTATATATATATATATATATATATATTTATTTATTTATTTATGGAGAGAGATAGAGAGAGAGTTGATGACAAATATTGGAGGAGAGAGAGAAAGAAATCAAATCAAAGAAAGAAAGAGAGACAGAAATAGGGGGAGATGGATATGTCTCTACCTATATCTGTTTTTATCACTATCTATCTACTGTGTGCCCATGAATACACGTAAATTATATATGCACATATCACTTTATGTTTGGGTACATTCTACATCCCTACCACCCTTTTTAAATGAATACTTTATCAGGCCATGTATTTTATCTGACAGTTCATTCCTGGCAGAGTATTCTCTCCATTAAACTGCCTCATCAACTTATGCTCTTTATCTGTTAGCATCAACTCCTACTTTCTTAGTTGAACTCTCTGTAGTCTACTTTTGGTCTGAGAAGTCATTGCTTGCAGGACTGAAATAATTCATATACTTTGTGTCTTATGAAGCACTTTTCTAGTCATAACCTAATAAAGTTATTAGAGTAAGTATGACCTGCATATTACAAGAGTAATAGTGTAGCGAGTATTAAATGATGTGTTTTGATCACATAGCACTTCTGAACTTACTAAAACCTGGACCGTATCATGAAAGTTCGGAGTAAATGTGGAGTCATAGAAAAAGCACTGTAATCTGGAGTCAGATGATCCACACTCCAATCTGGACGTTCTCACTAATTGAATTTGAAGCAAGTCACTTCATTGAACTTATCTGTAAATTTGAGGGTAGGAGGTATTCTAGTTTTTCTGTTTATATCCATCATGCCTATCATAGTACTTGGAACATAGTATGTAAACCTAGTAAATACGTTTTTATTATACACATTTTTTCATTTATTCATTAGAATTTTATTTTTATCTTATGTAAAATAAGGATTTTGTTCTAGATGATCTTTAGGATGCCTTCTGTCTGTGATTTTATGTAACTTGCCCAAGTATTCCCCATAGTTTCCCGTTGTTTATCTTCCTTTACAACTCTATGATCTTGTTATTCTTGAGCTTGGAATCTAATGATGCCCTTAATATATTTTTAATTTTTCTTTTCAATCATATAATTGATGTATGCTCTGCCTCAACCAGCTTATCAATTAATTCCTAAGCATTCAATGTAAACACTATGCTGTTTCCTTCAATCTATGATGTCTCTTCCAAATTATCCCGGTGATATATTATGTGTTCTTCAAATTCTAGATTTAGCATTATCTTTTAACCCTTCCCTGAGCCCAGCAAGCAACCATGATGTTTCCCATAACACCTGAATCTCTCTTCTCCTGTATAATTGATCACTTTCTATTTGATATTCCTAATTATTGTTCTTATCTTATTTCTTATATTATTGCATAGCTCATTCAAAGCAGAAAGCATGAATCACATAATTTTTCTGCCCTCTACAAGAAGCCCCAATAATTTGCACAGGAGAGCCAGATAAATATTAGCTGAGTTGAACTGAATTATTTGGTTCATTTCCTAATAGAGGAAAAGAATAAAGAAACCAGGGATGAAATCCCATTACATAAAAACTCACATTCAAAAGGAGAAAAGTACAAGACTTGAAAATTTTCCAAGATGGTGAGCAGTACTCTTTTATGAACTGTGTAGAGTTGAAGAAAGAGAATTCTAATGTCAAATGAAGAAGCAAAAATTGTTGCATTAAATTGTCCTTAGATCATTGTTTACTTCTTATGTTCTGAGATTGGAATTCAGCATAAATGGAATGGTTCCCCTTTAGTTTCATAAGGTAAAATAATTTTAAAAATAATAATGCTTTAAGTCCATATCATTTATAGGACTCTAAAATATATTCTCCAAATTGATATGGCTCTTCTATAAGGTCGATTAGTCCAAGCATTAATATTCTTAGTTTGTAGATGAAGATTCATAAAAGCAGAGAAACTTGTTCAAATTCACACCACAGTTGAATCATAATTGCTAGAGTAGTAGATAGATCACTGACCTTGAAGTCAGGAGAAGAGGAGTCTGAATGCAGCTTCAGACAACTGACACTAACTGTGTGACCTTGGGCAAGTCACTTAACCCTGATTGCCTCCCATTCAGGGCTATCTCCAGTCATCCTGATTCATATCTGTCTTTTGACCCAGATGGTTCTAGAGGAAACAGTGAGACTGGGGACGTAGTCCAGCACCCCCCCATTCAAATCCAATTCAAATGTTTGTCATGGCATCACCTCCAAGATATCATGGTCTTCTTTGAGAACAAAGGACAAACATCACCATCACTAAACATCATAACCAAGCAGTTTCTTAGGGCCATCTAGTTTGGTCTATACCTGTACACAAATTCCTTCTAAAACATACCTAATAAATAGCCATTTGTCTTCATTGAAGACCTCTAATAAGAGATTTGCAAGGTTCCTCATTCTTATTTATTTAATTCTATATGTTAAATTTATGGTAAATCCACTAATTTTTTTTCTTCTCCCTCCACTACTACCAGTTTTGTCCTTCAGGAATGAAATGAAGAAATCCCATTTCTCTTGTAAAAGATTACCTTTCAAATGCTAAAAGACAACTAACATAGTTCCAAATAAGTCTTCTCTTTTTCAGGCTAAGCATCTCTAACTGGAAAGCAAAATGTATTTGGACCCAGGGGATGTGGATTCAGAACCTGGCTCAGTCATTTACAGATTCTTTAATTGTTTAAGAAAGTCACATAATTTCTTTGGGCCTCAGTTTCCTTTTTGTACAAATTGTATAAACTGGAGTTTATACTGGAGCATCTAATATATCTCTATGATCTAAGATATCTCTAAATCTATGATTCTATGGACTCTCTGAATATTTATGATATTCAATACCTTCACTATATTGATTGTTTTCAGATTCCTTACCATATCAATTTCCTCAAGCAGATAATCTCTAATCTACCTGCACCATTTCTATGATCTAGTGCCTTTATCTGAACAAAGGTCATTCTGAAAGTTTAGAACCCAGGATAAAAGTCAATGTCCTTCCTCCCAGTTAGTTATTCTTTCCTTTAAAGGACACTACTTCACCAAAATGGCCTTTTTATGATCATACCTTCCCAAACTCGCTTATTCAAAAAAATGTTTAACTGGTAATGCAATTATTTGCTTCTTTTTAAGTCCACTGCTAATTATCGGTGATACGATGTTTGGAAAAAAAAGTTTATTAAATTTAGCAATGATGATTAAAATCATTTTGAATTGTTATTGAACTTTGTTCAAATCAAATCAATTTCCTATTTTGTTAAATAAAACATTTTTTCCAGTTTAAATCATGCTGCTGAAATTCATTTGATTTGATTACAGTGATTCATTAAATGTTAAACATTTTGCTGTAAAAGCATAAAAAAGGAGCATCAAGTTTAAATTCCTTCAAAGTTTGCAATAAATGCAAGGTGACTTGATTAGTCAGCTTTATTAAAAGTCAAGTGCAAAGGCCAATGATAAGGAAATTATTTTAAAACAGGTGAT